>NC_048303.1:100180725-100292428 GCF_013100865.1 Trachemys scripta elegans
TCAGATGCATCCGATGAAGTGGGCAGTAGCCCACGAAAGCTTATGCTCTAATAAATTTGTTAGTCTCTAAGGTGCCACAAGTACTCCTGTTCTTTTTGCGGATACAGACTAATACGGCTGCTACTCTGAAACCTCTCATCACATTGTTAGGTCAGCGGCTGTGTTTCTAATTAGAAGATCACTTCTACAAATAAACAAGGAGACATGGCAACATGTGCTATTGGTCTAGCCTTTCAGCATAGCTTATCCATTCACCCTTGACCATAAGCAGAAAGCAAGTGAGCATCCTGGATACAAATCCGCTGAGCCAGATCCCCAGCAACCATAAAGCAGGGTAGCTCCACTGACTTCAATGGAGTTGCATCAATTTAAACCAGAGGAATATCAGGCCCGAAGTGTTTTCAACAGCAGATGAGTAAAAGAACTCACAGCAGGTTATACTGATACTATGTCCAATTAAAACTTATTTAGACTGAATTGATTCAGAGGGCATCCGGCAAACATTGTGTGGGAGGGATATGTAAACTGACACATTCATTTTGCAGTATCCCACAATACATTACACTGTTATTTGCAGTTGGCCAAATTCTCACCTCGAATGAATGCACAACTCCAGGTGAAGTCAATAGGAGGTGGGCACAGGAATCCAACAGGCAGAATTTGGCCCACTGTACAATAGACTTTTCTTGCTGGCTCCTTCTTCCTAAAGAAACTAAGAGCAGGAAAATATAGACTGAATATCAGGAAACACTTCCTGACAGAGAAATCTATTGGACTGTGCAACAGTCTCTAACCTGGTAAGCGCAAAAAAAAAATTCACTTGAGATAAGAGACAAAGCACTTAGGCAGCTCTTAGGGGCAGGACCATCTTTTTGTTCTGTTTGGGTACAGCAACTATGACAATGGGGTCCTGGTTCATGCTGAAGCTCCTAGGTGCTACCACAAAATAATAAATACTGTACACAGCAGGACAGGAAAAGTCACCTAACAGTTCTTCTCCACCTCTAATTTCTGTCATTTCTTCTCTCTTGTTCAGGAGGAAACACTAAAAAGAACTTTGTGAACTGACAGAACAAAATCGATGCAATCCTGTCAGCTCAAAGAGGTAACTTTCTTCACAAGTAATTAAGACATAATGTTGATGCATCAGAACATTGTCACAGGATAATGGTTTCCTGCTGCTTGATTAATGCTATGGTAAAGCAGGGATGTTTATTTGCCCAGCAGAAGACAGGAATCCTGCAACAGTGATCAATTAAAATGACACTGTTTCTCTTGTATCAAATGATGACTGCAGAAAGAGACATTTTTGTCTCATACTGTTGATGTTGATACTATGGGGTGAGAGCTGGCTCCTTTTACTATGATTGATTTAGAATTGGCTTGGGAAACACACTGTGCGTGTGGATTTGTGTGCAGGCACATATGCACTACAACCAGTCAAGAAAGTAGCTTATCCAAACACAAGGCCAAGCTTCACCTTTGGATATGCACAAACTGCTTCAATCGATTATAATGGGAGCAGCTCTGAATGCAGAACTTGGCCCATGGTACTACAAGGAGCATGATAATTTGGCTCAGTAGAAACTCTCTTCCCCTCCCACTTAGAGAAGCAGGGGTCAGATGGCCAGCAACACAGATTGCCTGGCAGAGAAATTATCTTTTAGTTTGTACATTTCCAGGGCTGACACCGTCTTGATCCTTGTCATGTTTAGCACCGAGCATATTGTTGTTTTTTTAACAAATAAATAAGTGATTATCCTCCATAGCACCTCAGAGTTAAACCAGTTTCAGTCCAAGAACACCAATTCTCCAAGGCTGCAATGAATAATGTATTACTTGTTTTATGCTATGGAGTGTTATCAAGTGGAGAGACTCCTCCTATCGCAATCAAATAAGTTATATAACGTGGTTACTATTTTCGGAATTTCAACAAAATAAATATAAAGTTAATGATGAGATTGACCAAAAACAAATGGGGTTTTTAAAGATAACAAATATGGGTTCATTTTGATAATATTTGTATGAAAAGTTCATGTATGTTAATATTGATTAAATATTTTTTTCAAAAAAGGGAAATGTCTATATTTTTGCGATCTTCTTTATAAGGAGGACAATGCTGTTGCTTTTATGTAAGGTTTATCCTGAGTTCCTTAATTATTCTTGGCATTGTGCCAAAAGCTAATCATTTTTCTTATGAAACTGACGAGCAATTGCTTTTTTTATCCTCTAAGGAGACGTTAGGAATAATAGACGAAATGTCAGGAATAAGTAAGAAAAATAGTGCTGTGTATATATCCCTCTCCTAAAAGAAGAATACATCCCTTGCCTTTAACCTTATTTTTCTTAAGAATATAATCTGGGCTCAAACGAAGAGCCCAGTAGGGAAAGACTATTCTTTACTCACTAAATCAGCCTGCAGCATTTCATGACTTTCCTTCCAAAGATTACAATGATAATGTGATTGACACAAAGTGTAACCTTTATAGTGTAAGCAGAAGACCATGAACAGCAGTGGTCAATTAACAAGCAGATATTTGGTGAAAAACAGAAACTCATGAAAAGCAAATTTAAAATTTGACTTATTTTAGTTAGTAGTTCTGAATGGCGAAAAATGCTCTCATTATAGCTAGATATCTTGGATTCAAGACTCCAGAGGTCACAATTACTTCCAGACATCGGAGATTCTAGCAGCCAAAGATACACTACACAATATTCCAATCACACACACTCAAGGATTTTCTCTTGGGCAGAGAATATTTTAAATATTAGTGATGCCATAACACTTTTCACAAGCATAGCTTGCTTCACTGCCCTGGCTCAAATCTTATTTCCTCTAATTATGTTGTACCAAACTACATTCTGTCCTTTAAGACTAACAGATTTATAAAAACAAATAAATCTGTTAGTCTTTAAGGTGTCACCGGACTCCTTGTTGTTTTTGTGGATACAGACTAACATGGCTACCCCTCTGATAATTCTCTCCTTTGTTTCAACTGGATAAGTTCTTGTTCACCTTCCCTTCTAAAGCCACTCCTTGATCACTTTCCCTTCTAAAGTGGCTGTTTGTTTCTAGTGGGGAACGACTGACTGCTGCATTCCATCTCAGAGGTAGATGCATTTCAACAGAAGATGGCAAATTGATCCCTGCATCTAAAAGCAAGGCACTTTGGGATGTAATACATTATCGCAGGGGCGGGCAAACTTTTTGGCCTGAGGACCACATTGGGTTTCAGAAATTGTATAGAGTGTTGGTTAGGGGAGGCTGTGCGCGTCCCCAAACAGCCAGACTTGGCCCGTCCCTGCCCCATATCCACCCCCCCCATTTCTCGCCCCCGGAACCCTTGCCCCTGACTGCCCCCTGTTGCCCCATCCAACCCCCCCTCTCCTTCCTGACTGCCCCCCAGGACTCCTGCACCCATTCACACACACCCCCGTTCCCTGCCCTCTGACCGCCCCGACCCCTATCCACACCCCTGCCCCCTGACCACCACCCTGAACTCCCCTGCCCTCTATCCAACCCCACCTGTTCCCTGCCCCCTTACCACATTGCCTGGAGCACCAGTGGCTGGCGGCGCTACAGCTGCGCCGCCCAGAGCACCAGGACAGGCAGACGCACAGCCCGGCTGGAGTCAGCCACGCCGCCGCGCAGCACAGAGCACTGGGTCAGGCCCTGGCTCTGCAGCTGCGCTGCCCGGCCACCCAGAGCATTGTGCCAGTGGCGCAGTGTGCTGAGGCAGCAAGGGAGGGGGAACAGCAGCGGAGGGGCTGGGGGATAGCCTCCCGGGGCAGGAACTCAGGGGCCAGGCAGGAGATAGGAGGCTGTAGTTTACCCACCTCTGCACTAGACCATGATACATTAATGACTAAAAAAGTACTACAAAAATATCTGAATCTAACACAAGGCCCCTCCATTTGCAGAGGCTGGACAGCCAGGTACAGCTGGTTTGCCTTCTGCTGCTGCTACTTAGATCAAAGCAGTGATTTCTAAATATGAGTTATTGATTATTTTTTTAAACAAACACAAAACATAGATTGCAAATATGCTCTGGTTTTCTGCATTTTTAGTGAGCTTATGAGATCCTAGAAGAGCGAGCCTCATTCTCCTGTTGGCTTTTATCCATGTAACTTCATTGACTTCAATATGCCCTGAAATTTGATGGAGGCAGACTACATTCATGTTTAATTCATTCCTGTGCTTATCACTGAGTGAAATCAAGCTCCAAGAATGAATATTTAGGACACAAAAGCCTGTTGACAGCATACAGTTGGTGGTGCTACTAAAAACGAGATGTTTACTAATCAGCGGAGATACATTTAGAGCAGTGTGAGCTATATTTCCCATCTTAAGGTGCACATTAGAGCATCCTGCGGCAAACCAAAACACCAGGGCATGGCAATTGCCCATTTTCAACAACACCCACAAAGATGCCTGTATTATATTTATTGTTAATGACGCTCTGAATGCCATTTGCCAGGTAAAATAATTTCTGAGTGTTACTCTTTGTGCAACTGCTAAGGAAGTGCAAAATTCTAATTGACGATGCTTCCTAATTGTAGTACGTTAATTTGACTGGATTGCCTAGTGCTACGGAGACAATGCAATTCCCTTATGCCCTCATTAGACTAATGTGAACGCAATATTTCTAGAAGCCACAATTTTCATTTTCACTGATACCAAGTTAACTGAAAGCACCTCACAGAGTATTATTACAAATATTATGGAGAGTCTTACTGCTTTGGTTAACTGTTCATCAAGTAACTCCAAACCATTATCTCCTCCTCCAGTGCCCTAAAGAAAAAAGAAGAGAAAAGTAACCACAAGAGGAAAAGCTTTAAAAACTAGGAATTAAATTAACATTTGGAGTTATTTGGAGTTATACTGATGATTCCTCATCATCAGTATAATTCCTTGCACTCCTACTACTTTCCGGTTGTCTCAAAGACATCTGCTGGTGATATACTGCAGCCTTTACCACAGCTAAAGTAAGTCAGCTATGTCACTCAGAAGCCAGGCTGTGTTCTTGTACTGGAAACCCAAAGGGAATTAGTTTATGCAGGACATAGCTTCCTTTCAATAAATTATAACCTTCCCATCCCATGAATGCTCAGATCCTGCATCTTAACATTTATTTTAGTTGACAAAACACTGGCTGAGCCAGCATGGTCTGGATCATGAGGCATATTCATAATATAACCTACCCAGTTTAGAAACCTACGCTCTTTAAAGGGAAAGTTCTGCCTGACAGAAAAGCTATAAGAAAACTCTGAGGGAATGAGAAGTTTAAATATTTTGGACACTGAAAAACAAAATAGAAAAAGAAGAGCCTGAATATGGCACCAGAATATTCAGATCTTAAAAGATAAATATACAAGGGAATACGGACAACGACTCTCATAATAGATTTGCACAAGACTAATTTAAAATAAATTTGTGATGACCAATGCAACAAACTTTTGGCGTTATCCAGGATGCAAATACCAGATTTGATCAAAGGTTCAGTGAAGTCAATGGGAGTCTATTGATTTCAGTGGGCTTTGCATAAGCTCATAGCATCCCTCTCTTGCTAGCAGACACAGGTACTTGAAAGTCAACAGTCTCGAGCCTCTTGATTTGCATATTGGCTTAAGGTTAGCACCCTTTTGAGCATCTCCAACAGGAGAGTCTTAAAACTAGATTAGTCCATTCTCCCTTTTCACAAATATGGGAATAGGGTTTTAAAAGCACAAATCTGAAATTATTTGCAAATCAGAATGAAATATTCAGCCATCAGTTTCTGAAATTTCCCATCTGTTATTTTGAGAAGGGCTGGGTGGGGTAAGGGAATTTGGGACTGTTGTTGTGCTACCTTACCCAAATCATGCCATCATCCCTCTACCAAATAGAGGTATATATTTACATGCATATCGTAGGGCAACCTTTCTTGGAGTGCCTCCCTGCTGCAGGCCATGGCATGACAGGGACAGTTTCCCCTCTCAGAGCCACCAGTAATTCCATGCAGGCTTTTCCTCTCATTCAGCAATGTGGTTATTAGCAGAACATAGTTCAAAACAGTCCATAATAAGAGTCCCAAACATGTAGTTCATTTCCCATTCAAGTGCAAATGGTCATTAAGATCCCCTGATCTCTTCCCACGATGCTCGATGTATCATATCATATACTGGTGCCTTCGACCAAGCCTAGACTCTGTTGGTCCTTGTACCAGGACAGCCACCCAGGCTTTCCAAATGGAGTGAACACCTGCTCTTCCAATGGGAACCCCCCAGTCTCTCTGCTGGAAAATCATCCTTGCCAGAGGTGCATCCGTCACTTCCTCTGGCCCTCTCATGGCTCTTCTGGATCCAGTTCTCTGGGCATAGAGATGTCAGTGGGTAAGCTCCTCCACTACTCCCCTGCCTTCAACCCTCTCCAGGCCTTGGCTCCAGCTCTTCAGCTTAGAAACATCAGGTAACTTCTTTTTTCCACTGCTCCTCCTCCCTTCAGACCTCTGATCCTGGCTTGGGGATGCCAGCCAGCAAATCCCTCTTGCTAATGCCCTGCCTTCAACCCTCTTCCAGGAACCAAACATACAGTCTCCTAGCCAATTCCTCCCTCTGCCAGGGAGAGTCCACAGAGAGCTTTCTGCAGCTTTCTCCAGAGAGCTCCTCCAGTCTCCTGATCTTTCCTGACTCTCACCAGGACTCCCCCTGATCCTTTATAGCCCCCAGGTACTGCTCTAATTGGCTAATTAGGAGCACTGACATATTGAGACCCAGTGTAAGCCACTCTGCTGCACAGAGAAACATAACACAGAAGAATGCATGGATGAGGTATTCTGGAAGTACAAGAGGATTGAGTGTATTACATTGATCTATGGGATTCTTGTAAGGCCTGAGTCTGCAGCTCATCAAATGGTATAATATGCCAGATGGCGAAGAAGATGAGGGCAGCGGTGAGCAGCAGCGCCAGCATGTAGCAGAAGCCGGCGAAGGTGAAGGCCATGGCGTTAAGAGCGGGCCGCGCGGCCAGTGGGGAAGCAGGAGAGCGAGGGATGCCGGGCCGGCTCTGGCTCAGGGCTGCTGGATCTACTTTATTTACAGGGGCCTGCCACCCTATGACAATGCACATACACATCAGATAGCTCACTCTAACGCTATATAATCATTAGTAGTATTCATATAGAGTTTACTTTTTGTACACATTAATGTTCAGTGTCAACAAGAAACTTAAAGACAAAAAGATTAAAAATGACTTCACTTTCCTGGAAACATGTTCACATTTTGGAGTTATTTTCTATTAGTTTTTTAATTATTTGCCGTTTTTTAATTATTTGCCTTTCTTTACTCTCCTTCCCACTCACAGGTTTACTTGTAACCAGTTGAGCTTACCCATTATCTCTTAGTTTTCTTACTGAGAGTACTTTAATTATTTTTTGCTTCTCCCCTGAATTCATTGTTAGCAAGAGGATAATCACATGGCCACGTCAAGATACCAATTCTTATTCATTCATATAAGTTCTACTAATATGGTGTTGATTTGTCTTCTGAAAACAGGTATCATTAGCTGAATTCCATTTGAAAAGAACTGCAACCCCAACTATTTCCCCCCTCCCCCCTTTTTTAACACACGCTTGTTTTTTATTTTGAAATTATGAAAAATTGATACCAACTGGTTTTGAAAAGCAATGGAGCAATACATGCTAACAAAGTATCCACAAAATTGAAAAAAAACCAACAACCCCAAAACAGCAGTACAATACATACTTCTCTTCACATTTGAAAGAGAGAGAAACAAGAGAAGAGATATGGAAGGTCTGCATGATCAGAACCTATGTGGAATTTCTGTCAACTCCAGCTGGAGTTCAACATGTGGTGGGCTTGCAGAATCAAGCCCCGAAAATGTATGTGGAACCAGTAGGTGACTTTTGCACATGAAATCTGAGGCAATTAACTTACTTCACAGAACACAAAGAGGCCTTCAGGGTACTTTAAGTGTGATTTAACTTAAATCAAATTAGTGGCTGTAGAACTGAAAGATGAAATTTCATTTTAACTTAAAGACAACAACTCCTTCCTAACCTCAATCTTCCCCGATCTCTCACACAAATTCTTCCCAAGCAAAAATGTAAACTATTTTTTTTTTGGGTGGGGGGAGGAGGGGAAGAGGAGGAGGTGTGCCACAAAATCAGTCATTTATTATGCAATAAAAATAAAATTTTTGCAAAAGTAGTACAATATGTGATCAAAGCTGCAAAAGCTATTAAGTCAAATTTAGAAAGTCTAAGCTTGTGATTTCTAAGTGGAGTTGTGTAATATTGCCCAAAATAGTTCTGGTATTCTAAAAGTGAGAACACAGAATTTATTTATTGTATGTATATGTATAAAAGATTCTCCTTGGGGAAACTACTATTCCCTTTCATGGGAACATAATTTGGTATATTATGTACATTAAATATCTCACTTAAAAAATTGGGAAGACATTGTAACCTGTAGGTTACTTTTGATTCATTTTTACATAGTCCCAGCACATATAGTTTTCATAGATTCATAGATTCTAGGACTGGAAGGGACCTCAAGAGGTCATCGAGTCCAGTCCCCTGCCCACATGGCAGGACCAAATACTGTCTAGACCATACCTGATAGACATTTAGCTAACCTATTCTTAAATATCTCCAGAGATGGAGATTCCACAACCTCCCTAGGCAATTTATTCCAGTGTTTAACCACCCTGACAGTTAGGAACTTTTTCCTAATGTCCAACCTAGACCTCCCTTGCTGCAGTTTAAGCCCATTGCTTCTTGTTCTATCCTTAGAGGCTAAGGTGAACAAGTTTTCTCCCTCCTCCTTATGACACCCTTTTAGATACCTGAAAACTGCTATCATGCCCCCTCTCAGTCTTCTCTTTTCCAAACTAAACAAACCCAGTTCCTTCAGCCTTCCTTCCTAGGTCATGTTCTCAAGACCTTTAATCATTCTTGTTGTTCTTCTCTAGACCCCTTCCAATTTCTCCACATCTTTCTTGAAATGCGGTGCCCAGAACTGGACACAATACTCCAGCTGAGGCCTAACCAGAGCAGAGTGGAGCGGAAGAATGACTTCTCGTGTCTTGCTCACAACACACCTGTTAATACATCCCAGAATCATGTTTGCTTTTTTTGCAACAGCATCACACTGTTGACTCATATTTAGCTTATGACCACTATAACCCCTAGATCCCTTTCTGCCGTACTCCTTTCTAGACAGTCTCTTCCCATTCTGTATGTGTGAAACTGATTTTTTCTTCCTAAGTGGAGCACTTTGCACTTGTCTTTGTTAAACTTCATCCTGTTTACCTCAGACCATTTCTCCAATTTGTCCAGATCATTTTGAATTATGACCTTGTCCTCCAAAGCAGTTGCAATCCCTCCCAGTTTGGTATCATCCACAAACTTAATGAGCGTACTTTCTATGCCAATATCTAAGTCGTTAATGAAGATATTGAACAGAGCCGGTCCCAAAACAGACCCCTGCCGAACCCCACACGTTATGCCTTTCCAACAGGATTGGGAACCATTAATAACAACTCTCTGAGTACGGTTATCCAGCCAGTTATGCACCCACCTTATAGTAGCCCCATCTAAATTGTATTTGCCTAGTTTATCGATAAGAATATCATGCGAGACCGTATCAAATGCCTTACTAAAGTCTAGGTATACCACATCCACAGCTTCTCCCTTATTCACAAGACTCATTATCCTATCGAAGAAAGCTATCAGATTGGTTTGACATGATTTGTTCTTTACAAATCCATGCTGGCTGTTCCCTATCACCTTACCACCTTCCAAGTGTTTGGCAGATGATTTCCTTAATTACTTGCTCCATTATCTTCCCTGGCACAGAAGTTAAATTAACTGGTCTGTAGTTTCCTGGGTTGTTTTTATTTCCCTTTTTATAGATGGGCACTATATTTGCCCTTTTCCAGTCTTCTGGAATTTCTCCCGTCTCCCATGATTTTCCAAAGATAATAGCTAGAGGCTCAGATACCTCCTCTATTAGCTCCTTGAGTATTCTAGGATGCATTTCATCAGACCCTGGTGACTTGCAGGCATCTAACTTTTCTAAGTGATTTTTAACCAATTTTTTTTATTTTATCTGCTAAACCTACCCCCTTCCCATTAGTATTCACTATGTTAGGCATTCCTTCAGACTTCTCGGTGAAGACCGAAACAAAGAAGTCATTAAGCATCTCTGCCATTTCCAAGTTTTCTGTTACTGTTTCTCCCTCTTCACTAAGCAGTGGGCCTACCCTGTCTTTGGTCTTCCTCTTGCTTCTAATGTAATAGACTTAATAGTGTCCCTTTGAAAAACTGCCAACTCTCCTCAGTTGTTTTTCCCCTCAGTCTTGATTCCCATGGGACCTTACCTATCAGCTCTCTGAGCTTACCAAAATCCGCCTTCCTGAACTCCATTGTCTCTATTTTGCTGTTCTCCCTTCTACCCTTCCTTAGAATTGCAAACTCTATGATTTCATGATCACTTTCACCCAAGCTGCCTTCTACTTTCAAATTCTCAACGAGTTCCTCCCTATTTGTTAAAATCAAGTCTAGAACAGCTTCCCCCCAGTAGCTTTTTCAACCTTCTGAAATAAAAAGTTGTCTGCAATGCAGTCCAAGAATTTGTTGGATAGTCTGTGCCCCGCTGTGTTATTTTCCCAACATATATCCAGATAGTTGAAGTCCCCCATCACCACCAAATCTTGGGCTTTGGATGATTTTGTTAGTTGTTTAAAAAAATGCCTCATCCACCTCTTCCACCTGGTTAGGTGGCCTGTAGTAGACTCCTAGCATGACATCACCCTTGTTTTTTACCCCTTTTAGCCTAACCCAGAGACTCTCAGCACTTCCATCTCCTATGTCCATCTCTACCTCAGTCCAAGTGTGTACATTTTTAATATATAAGGCAACACCTTCTCCCCTGCCTATCCTTCCTGAGCAAGCTGTACCCATCCACACCAATATTCCAATCATGTGTATTATCCCACCAAGTTTCAGTAATGCCAACAATGTCATAGTTGTATTTATTTATTAGCACTTCCAGTTCTTCCTGCTTATTACCCATACTTCTCACATTTGTATATAGGCATTTAGGATACTGGTTTGATCTTTCCTCCCAGTTTTTTAGAGAAACAGTCACATATAGGTAACAGAGAAGAGCAATAGCTGAACTATGCAGTCTTTGAACTACTGTAACTGTTTTCAATTATATTTGGAAGATTTATAATGGGCACTGTGAGCTTTTCATGTATGAGACACCACATTTCAACAATACAGAGTGATAAAAATATGAAAAGAACTGGCTTGATTTTTTGAATACCTAAATATAATGCACTCTAGCATGACGACATGACAAGCCATACATAGCCCTTTAAGCTGTAGCCAATCACTTAAGTTGTACTTGTGACAACATGGCATGGTACAGGTGTCATTCTACAAACAAAACAGCCTGGTGGTTGGGTGGCGACAGACAAACCTTGACAAGTAGTCAGAAGAGCCGGGACATGTCTAAAATGGGAGGGACCAGTTCAGTTGGTGCTCTCCTCACCAAAGCTCCCCAAAAAGGTTATTAAGTAGCAACATACTCAGCAAATAAAATGTACGATGGAAACATTACATCATCAGAACAAACTTTCACTGCCAAATAAGTGATTTTGAGAGCAAAGAACTATTGCCTGATAATTTCAGTGATGTTCTCACTTGATTACCATTTTTGTGGGTGTCATTTACTCCTACCTGAAATGCCATATACAGTACACAGATGACATGTGTGACACATGCCACAACATTTTGCAGCTTCATCTTCTATTTTAGATAAATAAATCTTGTCCCTGGGTGTTTGCCCACACATGGTGCTTGGAACTGGAAAACTGCACCCCTCGTGCTCCTACTGGAAGCTTTAAAAGATGACAAATTAAGTTCATAAAGATATCTTAGTTTATGTCTGCTTTGAACAGCATTTTATCTTTTGAAATTTCAAAGTGCTGGTCTTCTGACGAAAACGAGTCAGGTTTCCTTTGACATAACAGGAGCAAGATATAACTGTCACGGAGGAAAATACTATATTTATGTCTCCACGTAATCCATTCATTGCTTTATGGAACTAAGGTCTTCTAAGGAGTGTTACAAATCCAGTTAATGCTTCTGCATGCTGTATTTTGTGTTTGGTTCTGTGATTGAGCTGACAGATGTGGAAAGGCACATAAAAGTCTCTAACGTAAATGTACACATACGCTGATGAGCTCAGTTTACTTCTGCTAAAGCTGGCATCAACCTGAGCTTAATTCTTTTCCTCCAGATAACGTTATTTGGCTTGATGTGCGTTTTCTTACACTAATTCCACACATTCTGGGGTTCAACTAACATGAAAACAGAAAACATTGGGATACCATGTTAGTGCATGAGCTCATACTCAGTCATCTCCCTACAGACAAGAGAAACGATACAGTTGAAAAAGAAATCTAAGTTAACCGCTCCATTTCAAGGTCACAACTCAAACCCACAGCATTTGAGTTTTCTGCATTCAAACATCAGTGCCTCTTGTGATACCAGTGATTCACCTAATGTCACTCACGGCCATCTGATCCCATCAGAGCTATACTGTCTTTCTCCAAAATGTGGGTGAGAGATGTTTAGGACCTGGCTTTCAAAGATACACATGAAATGACATGAGACTAAGTTCCATAGGATCATACACAAGTCATATTTGTACAAATGAGCACACTGAGCATATGTTTAAATAATAGATTTTGCCCATATTAGCTATACATTTCTGACTATCGTGAATAGGGAAAGCCAAATTTCAAAGAAGTACCTTGTGGTTCCAAAGTTCACATATGGGCCTGTGAATCATCAGATGAATGTAACAGTACTTCAGAAAAATTGATATTCCAGTACTGAAAACTTCTAGTTGTGCTCTAATATTTCTAAAAAAGCTTGGGCGATATAAATTTCTTGATCTTCTCCTACATTTCCTGTAGATAGAAGACCATAATAAAGAATGCTGTACTCACATGAGCATCAACTACCATGAGCAGAATATGGAGGACAGAGGACTTAATGAAGCAGGGCAACAGGGGCTTGGATCCATTAGTTCTATTAATACTAACTAGTGTACAAAGAGCTACAAAACGTGACTGAAAGAAGTGGAACTGCTATGTAATAATGTTATGAATACTGAGCTGTAACAATTTTATGAACCTTGTCTGTGATCTGGACAGTGAGGGTAAGCTGTTGTAAACTGGGGTTATAAATCTTTCCTATGTGAATGCATTGATCTACTAAGAGAGGAAGAACCAGCAAGCAACACAATGGCTTCCAAGATAAGAACATCTAGGTCATCCCTTGGAAGACAATGGGGAAAGTTGTTGGCTTTATAGATTCGGTGTCCTATTACCAACATGCTATAAGCCTTGTTTTTCAGGAGCTGCCTAGAGAGCGTCAGTGAGCTCACACAGAAAGACAAGGTAACACAGTGGAAAGCTCTGTAGAAAAGCCTATAGGCAGTTATACATTCCAAAGTCCCCACGTGGCAGATGGTTGAACATCTGGAAAACAGGCATGCATATAGGCTGTTTTATTGTTTTTAAGATCTGTTTTACCTCATATGCTTTTGTTCTAAATAAAACAATACTTTGCTTTAAGAAGGCTGTTTGATCAATGATTACAACTGTCACTGCTGCGTAGGGAGTGGAACTGTAAAGTCTGAGCCTAAGGCCTGGTCTACACTACAGAGTTAGGTTGACATAAGGCAGCTTATGTCGACCTAACAATGTCAGTGTACACACTCCCAGCCTTGCTCCCGCCACTGTAAGTGTCCTACTACTCTGACATAACTCCACCTCCATAAGAGGCGTAGGGTTTGTGCCAGTGTAATTAGAGCAACACAGTGTCTGTGGAAAGACTACATTCCCTACACCGGCTGTTGGCTGTCTTGTCAATGTTACAGCTCCACTGGAACCATGAAATTGGGGAGAGCTGCTGGTTCCCAGCTCCCCAGCTGGTCTGCTTCCAGGTCTCCACTCCAAGGCGGGCTACCACCCAGGCTCCTGGCTTGGCCCACTGCCCACGGGAGCTGACTGGACTCTGGGTGCGGCTTCCCCCACACACTCTCAGTTGGGAGCGCAGAGGCAAGAAGTCCTGTGGGGGCAGCTGGGCTCCCGGCAGGAAGCAGTGCAGAGCTGAGAGCCCTGGCTCTCGGCCCCCCACCCCCCACTCAGTGGAAGCGCTCCTGGTGAGGACGTGCACCACTGACAGAAAGAGGGTAGTGGGGACATCGGGCCAATTTTAGATTGTAGTGTAGACATGCCCTAAGTCAGATCCATTGAAGTAACCATGGGGACTACAATTGAGCATCTGCACTGAGAATGGGAGAATCAAATGTTTCCACCCTGAGAGACAAGTGACTGCCAGAAGCCAGAGACCTGCAGGGGGTGCACTTAGAGACACTAAAAGTGGTCAGAGGTACAGTTTGTCCACTAACTGAGACAGTGACATCTGCGGTGTGACTCACAGGACAGCAGATAATGTGTACAAACAATTTTTTTTTTAAACTGAAACAAAATTAGGAATGAAGTCCATCTGGAGAACCTTCCTTTCTGCTCCTACTTGATGGAAGAGAAATCTCACATTGTCAGCATGATCTCCCTCCCCAATAAGGATGTCTGCCACGTTCAGGAGAACTCTTCATGCATGAGAGTTGCTTCAGGGGAGTTGTGGAAGGTTGAGCCCAGTGAGAGAGGCGAGTGACTAGATACATTGTATAGCAATTTAAAAGCTTTTCTTCCATAAACACGCGCGCGCTCACACACACACACACACACAATTCCTATTTAAATTGAGCAGAAAGTAATTTCTCGCCATGAAGCAATAAACCATCATGAGGATTTGGGCATGAGGCCAGATTTGCTTCTGAACATGAAATCCCTATGGGCCTTTAGGTCACCAGTGAAAGCCCTGGAAAATTTAATTAAAGTGGGTTCCAGGAAGAACTCTGAGGCTGATATGGTTAGCTAGCTACCACTAAATAAGAGAGTGTGTTCACATACAAGTGTCTTATAAGCAAGACATGCCCAAGTCTGGACTGAGAGTTAAATATTTCAGTGACCTTGCTACAATAAAAGTAATATGGTAACCAGATGACAACTAACACCATTTCTAGCTATTCTTAAATACAATTTTTTGGGGGTAAAATTATTTCCTGCCTTTCCTCAAAGGAAACATTATTATTATTGGACATACAAAAAAACCCTGATGCTACTCATTTTAAAAACGATTATATTTTCTCAGAATGAAATTATTATGAACTAATAAGCAAAAGTGGAATCAGCTAACCTCTTTATATATGAACTAGGTTTCAAATTATTTAAGAACCAAAACATCTGCCCAATGCCCAGGCACCTGATTCAAACAAACTATTTTATACAAACAATATTAGAATAATTTTGAATGTAATTTTATTGGGGGGGGGGGAAGAGGAGATGAGACTTGATAATGTCTCAATAGTGAATGGGCAAACAATAATTGGATAGCAAGAGCATAGACATTTATGAGGTATTTCATAATATTAGTTAAACCTCAACTGAAGCAAAGAGGTGTGTTTTGTTTTTCCACACATAAAGAGCAACCATATAATTTCATCCAGAATGTCCTTAATAGAAAATAAAGAGAACAACCAAAACAAGAAAAAGACAGATTTTCATGAGACAGCACACAGGGTTTGAGTCACTTTGAAACAAGGGGCCCACAAAATACAAATTCCTGCTATATCTGCTGATGGAACTTCTCTCCACTTAAAATGCAGTATACAGCAAAGAAATCATAACAGGAACAAGGAACATATACCAGAGTCAGCATTCACCCTCAGTCCCCACAGACTGATACCTGGGATAATACAATTATGTTCTAATTAAATGAAGGGAAACTATTGTGGTATTCCAAATACCTATGATAACTCTAGGTAAATGATTTTTTCCAGGGGCAAACAATTTAAGACATTGTATAATTCAATAGTTGTAATAGGTTTTTGCATTGAATAAATAAAAAGAGGGTGATCTTACAGGAGCCCTGAAAAATCTGCATCCAAGTTAACATACAACTAGGGCTATCAAGTGATAAAAAAAAATTAATTGCAATTAATCGCACTGTTAAACAATAATAGAATACTATTTATACATTTTTTAATGTTTTCCACATTTTCAAATATAGTGATTTCAATTACAACACAGAACACAAAGTGTTCAGTGCTCACTTTATATTTATTTTTATTATATTTGCACTGTAAAAATAAAATAGCATTTTTCAATTCACTTAATACAAGTACTGTAGTGTAATCATAAAAGTTGAACTTAAAAATGTATAATTATATACAAAAATAACTGCATTCAAAAATAAAACAATGTAAAACTTTAGAGCCTACAAGTCCATTCAGTCCTACTTCTTGTTCAGCCAATTGCTCAGACAAACAAGTTTGTTTACATTTGCAGGAGATAATGCTGCCCACTTCTTATTCACAATGTCACCTGGAAGCGAGAACAGGCGTTTGCATGGCACTGTTGTAGCCTGCGTTGCGATATATTTATGTGCCAGATGCACTAAAGAGTCACATGTCCCTTCATGCTTCAACCACCATTCCAGAGGACTTGCGTCCATGCCGATGATGGGTTCTGCTTGATAATGATCCAAAGTAGTGCAGACCAATGCATGTTCATGTTCATCATCTGAGTCAGATGCCACCAGCAGAAAGTTGATTTTCTTTATTGGTGGTTCAGGTTTTGTAGTTTCCAGATTGACGTGTTGCTCTTTTAAGACTTTTGAAAGCATGCTCCACACCCCATCCTGATCAGATTTTGTAAGGCACTTCAGATTCTTAAATCTTGGGTTGAGTGCTGTAGCTATCTTTAGAAATCTCACATTGGTACCTTCTTTGCGTTTTGTCAAATCTGCTGTGAAAGTGTTATTAAAACGAACAACATGTACTGGGTCATCATTCAAGACTGCTATAACATGAAATATATGGCAGAATGCGAGTAAAACAGAACAAGAAATTCTCCCCCAAGAAGTTCGGTCACAAATTTAATTAACGCATTACTTTTTTTAACGAGCGTCATCAGCATGGAAGTATGTCCTCTGGAATAGTGGCCAAAGCATGAAGGGGCATACGAATGTTTAGCATATCTGGCACGTAAATACTTTGCAATACTGGCTACAAAAGTGCCATGCGAACGTCTGTTCTCACTTTCAGGTGACATTGTAAATAAGAAGCAGTCAGCAGTATCTCCCATAAATGTAAACAAACTTGTTTCTCTTAGCTATTGGCTGAACGAGAAGTAGGACTGAGTGGACTTGTAGGCTCCCAAGTTTTGCATTGTTTTGTTTTTAATGCAGTTATGTACCAAAAAAAATCTGCATTTGTAAGTTGTGCTTTCATGATAAAGGGACTGCACTACAGTATTTTTATGAGGTGAATCTGCCTGCAGCTCCCCCCAGACACCTTAGCTCTTAGCAGCTGAAGAGCAGAGCTGCCCGAGCACTACCGGCTTCACTGTTTGCCGGGCAGCCCCCAGATCTCTACACCCTGCACCCCCAGCTGGGAGCTTCCCCTCCCAGGCTCCGTCTGCGCTGGGGAAGCACCCGCCCGGGGGCGCAGGGTCTGGAGATCTGGGGGCTGCCCAGCAAACCGTGAAGCCGGTAGCGCTCAGGCAGCTTCCCGTGGCTGTGAGGGAGGAGGGGGAATGCAGGGTGCTCAGGGGAGGGGGCGGAGTTGGGGTGGAGACTTTGGGGAAGGGATGGGACAGAGTTGGGTGGGGATAGGGGCAGGGCCAGGGCCCCGTGGAGTGTCCTCCTTTTTTAAGGTTTAAATATGGTAACCCTATTACTGCTAATATGTTAGAGCTAAACCTGGCTCGGTCACAAACTGTAAAGTGTACTGCACTGCTTATCTTCTACCACAGTTCAGAGCTCTGGGGAGGTTTTTTAAAAAACATTCATATCAGACAAAAAAACAACTCAGCCATCCAGTTGCAATAAAGTAATGCATGTATGTCTCTCGAGATTCAGAAATGTAGCTACAAAAAAGGCTTCTTGTTGCAGACACAGTAATTTCTCCTCAGATTTCGTCCTGCTCATAATTGCTTAATTTACCAATAATTTCTGGTTATCGGGGTCCTGCAGCAGGGGAGGGAGGTAGAGAGGCAGCGGGCCCAGGCCTCTAGTCCCTAGAGCTAGAGGAGGGAGGCAGAGAATCAGGGCACTCAGTTTTGCAAAAAGGGCATTTTTCATCAGAAAATCATTCAGATGACATTTTTGACCAGCTCCAACTCTGATTCAATATTCCAGACTAAATGCCTCTAGTAGAGATGGACCTAACTCATGAAATTTGGATCTGTATCAAAACTTCTCCAAACTCTGAATGGATTGGTATCTGGTGGTGTTCAGCTCACAACCCATCCCTATTCTTGATTTGTACCTTCTGAGTAAGAAATCTCTGCAGCTACTTTTAAAGCCTATCTGGACACATTTTCAAAATGTGGCCTACACATTTGCACAAGATCACTTGCTAATACCAGTGGCTGGAATATACCCACGCAAAGAGAATTTGTACATTCTAGATTAGATGCCTGGTTGAGCCCTTCTATTTTAATGTTGTCCTTAATGCACGGTGCATTTGAATGTTCTAATCTGCTTTCCCAGCACAAGATGAAGAGATGAAAACCTCTGCAAACTACCACAAAGTCTTCCTCCTTAAGTGGAGCAAATCCAAGATGGCAATCAGGATTTCATTGCTCCTGCAAAGGTACATATTTGCTGCTGAATAAGACAGGACTGTAGCTACAGATGAATAAAGTGTATTTTAATTTGCCTCAACCCAGATAATACAACTTCAAAAAAAAGTTCTGAGGGCCAGATCCTCAGCCGGTGTAAACCAGCACACAGAGCAAGCTAGAAGCTCAATACATATATAAGCAGAGTCACATCCATTTTAGTGTTATATCATCTTGTTTGCAGTTACCCTGATAGCAGTAATTTGATACCTGTTTCACAACCGTGCTTTGTTAAAGGGGTAAAAAAAAAACCAGCTTCATTTTCAGATATCATTTATTGGTATCTGAGTGAGGGAGAGTCTGCTGTGCTGGCAGTTAGAAACATGTTTTAACTTGTAGACTGAGGACTTTTGGGAGGAAGGCCAATGAGGGAGAATAAATATGGATCAGGAAAGTGCTCTTTTACTGCCACTTTTTAACTGTATCTACCCTTTTTCAGATGTGATACTTTTCCTACAGGATGCATTACAGCTGGAGCAAGTCACTGGTTATTGGAGAAGTTAATTTATCATTATTTTCTATTACAACCTCCTCCCCCAACCTTAAAGCAGTTATTGTCTCTTTGCATTTTTAAATGACATCTGTCCAAAGAGAGACTTTTTTAGGATCACTAGGAATTAGGAGCTCAAATCCTTTTCAGAAGTGATTTAGGAACTTAAAAGCCTTATCCCCATTGACTCTGAATGAAACAGAGGCTCCTAAGCACCCAAGCATTTTTGGAAATGTCACTCTTTGTCTCTGATCAATAGTGCTTAATTTCCCATGCTAACAACCTGTGCCTAAAGTCATTTAACTTTTTCTGCATGGGCTTTCTCTCCAGTTCTTATTTAACACAGTATCTCCAGTTTAGCGTGCCACAATCAAATACAAAGTCTGGCAATCAGTATTACTCATCTCCAAGCACACGATCATAGTTGACAGAGATGCCATAGCCAATGTTAATTAGCATGCAGTGGCCTCCAAAGTTCACAGTGGCAAGATGAGCTGCAGAGACGCATCCACTTCCAGATGCCAGCTGCACACTTCCAGTATGAAGTAAAGTATCAAATGAGTGGCTGCTGACTTCAAAAGCCAGATTGCAGGTGGCAGGGTTTTGACTAGGATTTCAGTGAAATGAGAGTTTGTTAGTAATTTATAAACATATGCTTTCCAACAGTCAGAGGCCTTGACATGGCTTGGAGAAGTTTTGCTCTTGTTCTTCAAAGCCTGTACGTGACTGAGTAGTTGTCCCATTTATTGAAGTGAATTGAATATTGATGAAATTTGCCATATTCATAACTCAGGATACTCAAGTTCTCCATTTACAAAATTGATGCAGCACAAACATACAAGCGTCCCATGTTGCCTTAATGTGATTCAGCTTTCCCCAGAGGGGAAATCCTGGCACCACTGAAGTCAATGGCAACACTCTTATGAACTTAAAATGCAGCTAGAATTCCTCCCCCAAGACTAGGGGTGGCTGGGTACTTTTCCACCCTCGGTCCAGTCAATCCTTGGTCTCTTTACTTAGATGGCCATCAAGTGTGTCCACTGATATAAAATCTGATCTTAATATCTATTCACTAGGAACTGCCTGCCCAATGTGGAAAAGTCCTATAGTATTTAATAGAAAAATGATAACTTTTTATAGGTTTTTATTAAAGACCTTATGATTATATCCCTGCTGAAAAATCCCATGGGAAAGCTCCAAAATCCTATAGAATGGATTTCATTGCCTACTGAATTTTGTAGTATTTAGAGTAATTTCTATAGAACCCACCTGGTTTAATCCCTGCTAAATTCTATAGGATGTTCCCATAATGAAGGATTGAGACCACCAATTTCATTCACATAGACCAATGGACAAACACAAAATGGTAACAACATTCCACCACTGCTAACCTGAGACCCAGTCCTGCAAACACTTACGTATGTGACTAACCCTTTGCTGATGTGAGGAGTCATCCCATTGAAGTAAATAGGACTACTTGTGTGCATAAAGTTATACACGTGCTTCAACGCTTGTGGGCTCAAACTCCTAGGCTGGATTTGAACCTGTGTCCTAAAGGTGAAAATAACCCAAGATAAACCTTTTGCCATCCTTAGTGTTTTTTGTGGAGAGCACCAGGCACCATTAGGAGATACAGGGGAAAGGTGTAGTAGCTAGGAGAATTTATTATGCACTCTATTTCTTCTCTCTGCAAATCAGGACACAAATTCAAAGAAATTACACAAATATATAAATAACACTCCCTTTCTGGAGGTGGTGGGTTTTTTCCTGACTTGAGTCATCATAAAATTACTGAAGACTGTTAATTGCTATAATTTCATAATAGATTGTGCAAGAGTATGCAGACTTTGAAGTATGATGCCTGTTTCATTATTTTAAAAAAGGAAAGATATATGGCTTTTAAAATTTAGCTAACATTTTTTAAACTAAAAAGGAGTTCTGATGTCATTCCATCTGATGCTTAAAAATGAAGCTGCATCAGCAGAAGTAGTTAACTGTTGCTATATATATAATGAAGGCAACACAGTAGATGGATGCCTGCTCAGCCTGCGGTATTAAGGGATTTTCTGAAGAAATTCTGATGACCACAGAGCTTAAAACAATAGAGAATTAATAAAATGCTTATGCCAGCAATAGTAATAATGTATATTGCTAAAACATCTTTTATCCTGAAGGATTACTAGAGGGTGGTTGCCATATCTACTCCCAGTTCATTATCTGTGGATCCAATATATGTCTCCACTATATTTTCCTGCCAGCAAACTTCATGCTTAACTCTATTCTGGTCACCAAGATGGTCCACAATACACTGCATAGTAACAAAAGTGCTGCAAAACTGGTGACCAGACATCTTTCCAGTCCCCAAAAGACACGCTTATTGTTGGGAGGAGCAGAGCTCTCTTTACCAACCCTCCTTAAAAAAAAAAGGGGGGTGGAGGTCTAGAGGCAAGATGAACAGTGGGGCAAGCCAGCCAGCCACCTCCTGAAAGCCCCAGAAAGTAGGGTATTCTGTCTTCTCCGTTGCTATGTCTCAGACAAAAGACAGAACTTCTATCAGTGGAGTGACATTTATCATCAGACTGGGGAAATGGTTCAGTACCAACTCAGAGGTTCATCTACTGAACTACAAATACATCTTGATTTATTTCTGGAGGTCTAAGCCTAACCAGGCCTGTTCCTGCTTAGATTCTGAACCTAAAATGAAGGTGAAAAAGAAGGAGCCCAACTCCTCAATCCACACTGGACTGTCTGAAATTTAGTATCAACATGCATGAAAATTCCCAGTGTTATTTGCAGTATAGATTAGGTTTAAATTGTGTAGGTCTGGTGTTGTGTATAGTTCCAGGATACACTGCACAATGGTTTTGCTTCATACTTTACTCTTTAAAAAAACGCACTAGCTTTGGAATGAATTCAAATGGAATCCTATATAGTATGCAGCCATCCTTCAAAGGTTCCATGGTTTGATTTGGATCTGACTTGAAAAATTGGGATCCTTATATGATTCTTTGGGAAATGAATGAAGCTTGGAGGAACAAACAAAAAAAAGAACACCTGGACCTTCTAAATAGTGACATGCCTAAAACAGTCTTCAATTAAATCCACCATTGGAAGAGTATGAGGAAAAGTCCATCTTCATTTGAATTAGAAAAAAAAACTTTCTACAGTACAGAAGCAGTGCCAGGCTGAGAGGGCACAAAGCATCCTCTGCTACCAGGGAGGGTGATACTGTTTCCCTCTACAACACACAGAGGGTGTAGGAGGAAGAGGGATATGCCAAGATGCTCATAAGAGAGGCGGGATATGTGCTTATATGAGCTTATGGAAGCTAATAGAAAAGAATGGGATGCAAGTTATTGATAATGCCTGCTTTGGAAAGGCAAAGGGATATCCCAGGTTGGCTGAAATTTGACACTATCTGGTGTCTAATATTCTAGCTACAATTCAGGCTCAAGCATTTAGCTGAGTCTCCAAGAGACTAAAGACTGAACAAGCCTGGAAACTGAATTACCATCTCATCCTGTAGGGGGGAGACATAGGTTGGGAAGATTGTACTGCTGTTCCCTACTTGGTACAAGTTCTGTAGGTAAAAACCCAGGCATGTCAATCTTGGACTTTTTCCAATAATTATATTGCCTTTTTTTTTTTAAAGGTACTGTGTGCAGAAGTTATTAGAAACATTAATCAGGGATTGTATTACATAGCTTCCAATCCAGATTTATACACTCATATAGGCAGTGTGGTCCAGTGGACAGAACACTAGCTTGGAATCAGGAGTCCAAAGTGCTATTCCTGACTCTGCAGCTAACATATAGGACAGCTTTTTAGTGTACCTCAGTTTCTCCATCTGTAAAATGAGGATAATGGTACCTATCTTTTTCGTAAAGCATCTTGTGATTTGCAATGAAAAACAACATATACAAGAGTTAAATGCCATTAATTGAAATCAAAGTGTTTCAAAACTAATGTCGACTTTATGTGTATCGGATTTAAAATACTATTATATTCTGGTTTTCTGCCTTTTTTAGGAAGTATATGGAGTTATATATATATATATATATTAATTAAGAATAAATTGCTAATTGTAGCTTTTTTAATGTTCCAGATCAGAGAAAACAAAACATCTACCATCCATGCTACACACCCTTAAAGAAACCCTGAAACAGCGGCTCAGGCAGTATAGGAACTGGCTGGATTCTTGTTGCTCAGTTGGGCACTATTTAACATAAGTAGCAGATGAATAGCTTTTTTGCTTGCAGGTTTGGGCTTTTTTCACTGCTTTTTTGTTTAAAAAGTATGTATTATCGTTATTAGTATGAAGGGGAAAGAGAATGAGTAATTTTATTTTATTGTTTTTAATCTTTGTCATCCAACATGGTTAAAGAGCAATGCAGGGATAGAGCTTTACATGCCCAGAAATGTTTGGTTAGAAGTGTGATTGTTTTTATATAAAATGCATGAACAATGTCCCATTCTGCCTAAGATTCATTAGCAGCTGTGCAAGATATAAGAAAATGTTTTTTTAAAAGGTGTGCATGTGTAAGTAGCTGCACTCATATTACCCACCCTGCAAACCTGTGTACTTCATAGTGAGTTTTCATTGATAATTGATATTAAAATATTAACTTCATGCTTCTGGCTAATGTCATTCTTCTACATAAAAATGTGTATCCCAAGAGCTCTATATTGTAAATATTCTTTTCAAACCTTAAGACATACTTTCTCTGCTTTATTTGTTCTGTTTAAAGATTCAAAACTTAGACCCAATACTGCAAGATTCTGAGCATGCTCAAATCTCATAGACTTCCATGAGTCTAAGACCATCAGCATCTTGCAGCATTAGACTTTATGCAAGCAAACTGGTTTCTGACACCATCTCTGAAATGACAGAAAAGCTCCACCTTCCATAAGGGAGTGTAATCTGATTGATTTTACTGTGGTGAAGGTATGCCCATAGGATACTCATAAATTTGCTAATAGCTCATATGTATAGTAACTTTGGTTTCTTTAATTCCTGGGGGTAAGGGTGGGGGAGGTTGTACTTTACATGTGTTGACCATTGCTGTACAGTTTTCCTTGAGTGCCAGATACTAGTACATTTTACTTATGCAATATTTGGAATGTAACATAGCACCGTTTATAAACATTAATAAACATTTATTTAACAAGTTAGACCTAAGTGCTCATTAAAAAAGAAATGTAATTTCTATACCATTTATGTCTACTCATAACTACTTCAGCAAAGATTCTTTAACAATCTGTTCTTTTGATTTTCTCAAATTAAATCTATATTCAAAGGAGGAAATCTCATCCTTGTTACAGCATGTCAGTCAGGAACCCTTAGGTGTTTTCTGTTGCCAGTGATCAGTTGTCCTTAAAAAGCTACAAATCACTGACCACTATTTTCTGGGGTTGCTCAAAAATCATTTTGCATTTACATCTCATGACCCCTCATTAAAACACAATTTTCTAGAGACCTGTAAACCCTCCTCCACCTCTCCAAAGAGTGTTTACAAAATATACAGAAAATGTATTATAGAAAAAGAAAACTCATGGAAACTAGACACATGAGAAACTTGACAGCTTCAGCATTTTAGTTCTAGTTATATCCCGTCTCCATCTGTACGTGTTCTATTTTGATTTTAAGCTCTTTGGAAGAGGGGTTGTGGGCCAGAACCTCAGCTGATGTAAATCAGCACAGTTTACCAATTTATGCCAGCTAAAGATTTGGCCTCATATCATCTTATTGTCTGAAAAGTACCAACCACATTTTTGGCACAACATAGCTGTATCAAAATAATAACGTAACAAATGCGTTTTTGAACAAAACAAAGGATGAGGCTGAATGCTCCATACTGTGCTCTGAAGGCAAAATTTGGCTCTGAAGCAGCTAAAATATAAGTTCTCCACTTATTCAGCTCCACTGGAGCAAAGCAGATTTAGGCAGAACCTTACAAAGTCACGTGTGGTCAGATGTATATTAAACCTATGCAAATTCACATAGACTTAATGTGAGCTCTTTTGAAAACAGGTTCACAAGACACTATTTCTTATTTTCCATGACATAATGCATTTGGATGAAATAATACTGAACCCGGTAATGGCTCAGAATGAGAATCAGAGAGAAATGACTGACAAAACTGTTTTGGGAATTGCTTGAGCTATTTACAAAATCTGAAAGCCAAACCTCCCAGCACACACAGATCTAGTTAAATCTGTATTTTCCAATAATAGCCATCAGTCTACTCTTTGTATCTAAGACTAGCATACAGAAGAACCAAGGAACTGTAAATGTAACATTACAACACTAAAATTTGCCTGTATGTTTATTTCCCCCCATCACAGTGTTTATAACTTGAATATAATGGGAAGCTTTTTTTTTTTTTTTTGCCAAAAGAAAGGCTGATTAAGTGTTCCATTTAATAGTGTAATGCAAAGAATGCTTTCTTCTGTCAAACCCACTATTACTTTACTGACCAAATGGAGAGCTATCAGCGTTTTTGTTTGTACTTGTTCAACTTGTATACAAAATAATCAAATTGAATAATTCAATTATACGTACACCAAGGTAAATCTTTCTGTGGCTAATACACTAAATGCCAAATAGATTGGACCTATTTTCTTCTTCTAGCCCTACCACCACCTACTCTCCAGACGCATCTGACACAGCTTAAATCTGATTCCCTTTGGAACTCATCAATGCCACTTCTTAATAATGCTAGAGGAGGTAACTTGAGGAATGTGGGGCAATTCACTCCCCCATTTTCTCCCCCACAGCACACACAGAGCCTAAGCGTGCTCCTGCCTTTCTAGATCTACCTACCCTTGCTGGCCAAAGCAGCCAGGCTCACAATCACCTGGACCTAGGTGATTTGCCAAGGTCACATAGGTAGCCTGTGGCAGGGCTGGGAAGTGAATCCATATCCCCTAACTCCCAGCCTAGCACCCCAACCACTGAGCCACCCACCCTCTCTAATCCTTTTAAAGGTTTTCATCCACATTTACTGCCCTTCCCCTATTCTCTGTTCCCATCCCATTCCATTTTCCCCATCACTCCCATTAAGACTGTTTTCTCCCTTGTGCAATCTGTTCCCACATTATCCAAGCAACCAACAGGTACATGGCCCCCCTGATTAACATACCTTCTTCTTAAATACCTCAGCACAATTTCCATGTTCCCTCTACGCTGTTGGCCATGTGCTCTGGAACTAATGTTTTCCTTTGATTGGTATCAGCCACATGAAATCAAAATGGGGATGGAGGAAAATTGGGGGCCATTGTGATTCATTTTGATTTACTGCTTTTCTCTCCCCCTTTCCTTCATTTTCTCCCATCTTGTGTGTCTGCTTTCTCAGTCTTCTCGCTCTCATTTGTGGCTCAATTTTCTCTCCCTTTATTGTCTTTTATCTTGTTTTCCTCCCAGCTCTGCTATCATTGCCTCCACTTCTCACGATCTGCTGATCCTTGATTGCTTCCCTCTCTACCCACCATCCCCCATTCTCCCGCATCTTGCTTGTAATCAGAACAACATGTTAGAGTTTCTGAGCCAATAACATCCCAGAAATCGGAATCTTCACATAAAACCAGCAAGTTAAAGTTATTGAGGCAGTAATCACACAAAGACGGACTGCACCGTGACATCACACCACCCTACAGCTGTTGGTCCGGTAACACTCATGGAGGCCTGTGCCTTGACATCAGACCAGCTCTTAAGAAGAGCAAAGGCATTTCCCTCTCAGAGGCCCATCCCTTGACATCAAACCAGCAGGCAGGTGGTACTGATAAGCTAAGGAGCTAAAGAGACCTTGACATAAGCTCTGCAACCTAGAGTTGTTTAGCCAAAACCTCAAAGAAAAGCCTTTGCCTTGATATCAAACCAGCAAGTTAGAGGCACTGACCCAGAAACGTTATTGAGGCTTGTATGTTGATCTCAGAGAAAGAAGATAAAGATTCTGAGTCAGGAACTTCAAAAGAGGTTTCTGTCTTAACATTGTCACAGCAAGGTAGTTGTATTTACCAAGTAATCTCACAAAGGCCCGTGCACTGGAATAAGCCCAGCAAGCTAGAATCGCTAAACCTGTGAGCTCAGAGAGGCCTGTCACTTGTCCAACTAGAGATACTCAGTAAGAGCAGCTTGTGAGGGAGCCTGTGGGAGCACTGTTCCATCTCTACACCCTCCCTGAGACTTGGGGCAGCTTAGGTCCCTCAGAACTCTCCTGCCTCTTCCTTCAGTGGCTGGTGAAACAAGGACTCACTAGGCAGAAGAACCTTAAGTGGGAACAGCAGGAGGAGCTGGTGCCTAGCTGGGGAGTTTATGGATCTCCAGAGCTTTCCTCTAGAAAACTGGAGGAGCACCTACACCTAATGGGAGAAGAACTGTCCAAACTGGGAGTCCAACTCCGTTCTCTTAGAGGAAGATTTCCCACTTTCCTCCAGCTCTCCCTACTCCACACGTCCCTCCCTTGTTTGAGTGGAAATACTCAACTAAGGATTTTATTGCAGAAAACACTGATCATGTAGCTAATGAAAGGCACAAAGATTCTGGAAAGTGATCTGCTGTTTTGTCTTGAGAAATTGGTCTGAAGACAGTAGCACTTGGAATGCCAGTTGCCCCTGGCCCACAGATTACCATTTAACTATCTGAACTTTGTGAATAGTCTTTCTAGCACAGCAAAGAAAAATGATGCCTAATAACAAAACAATACACTTACTGTGTTGTTAATACATTCCAAAGTCTCATGCCAAAACTTAGAGGAGGAATGAACTGCAGTAACACGGATGCAGATGTACTGAAATAAGGGAACTCCATGCAGGTGTAAAGATCTGTCCATATGAACCAGAACGCAAGAGCCTTGCTTTGAACACTATGACGGGTTGCTAGTTTCTGATGATAAATGCATTTATATCTCATGAGCCAATATGGATTTCTTTATTTTACCACCACAGAAAGGCAGGTAGGGTAGGAGTGGAGGAACAACTGAAACATTAAGGTCAAAAGGTAACTGCAGTGACAGACAGTCCCATATCACTAAAACAAAATCCTGCCACTGTATTCTTAGAATAGTTTTCTTGTGCCATGTGTTGCTGGTTAGCAGCTCTAAATGTGGCAAGCATCAGAGAAAGTGAAATGTCAGCCAAGTTCTGCTTAGCAGTGAAGTACAAACAAGAGCCAAAACGACATTCTTAGATACTAGGGACTTTGTTTTTTAAAGTAATTAATAAAATGCTGCTTGCTGCAAGAATCACAGGTTGCGATAAAAAAAATAAGCTGGATTGATATCTCTAGATTTAGTTTAATTACTATTGTTTGTTATTAATTCATCTGTGTGTGCAAAGTGCCTTGAGATCTTTCAATAAAAGAAGCTATTATATGTGCAGAGAGCTATTATGTATGTATTTCTTTTGTCACAATAAGATTGGGCAAAGTGAATACAACTAATCTTACAGCCCTTTCTCAGACATAACTGTCATAGTCACCAAGAGACTCATGTCAGTTGGATCAGGCTTAAAGATCACCTATTAATTTTGTGAAGCTAACTAAGGGCCTGGCCCTGGTCCCATTGACGTGAATGAAATAATCCCCATTGACTTTGATAGCAGAAGGGTCAGGCCTTCTGTGTGAATGAAAGGCCAAATTTCCAAAGTGAGTTTAAATGGCCTCTCAAACTGTGTCTGCTATTTCTCCGGGTAACATTTTTGTGTATTCAAAAACTTACAGATGGAAAATGCACCACCAGAAAGTTGGACAGTGAAAAGTTCTGGACTACTTTTGAAAGAAACTTGGCCTTAATAAATATGAGGTAGAATGATTAATTATTATTAAAGCAACACACAGAGTGAACACAGAAATACATTGCACTTTACAAATATAGGCCCTGATCCTTATGCATTTGAGTAACTTTAAGCACCAGGGGCCTCAATCCAGCAAAGCACTTAAGCATGTGCTTAATTTTAAGTACCTAAATAGTCCCACTCAATTCAATGGGACTTCTCCCAGGGGTAAAGATACTCACAAGTTTGAACTCAGCAAAATTAGGATCACTGTGCAAGTCATGACCCCTCACCCAAACTGCTTGAAGTCTTTATATTTCTTTTACAACCTTATGCTGACAGTCATTTGTTGTTTCCATTTAAATTGAGTTTTCTCTATTCCTCCGGCTCTTAATGCTGTTCAAGAGGACAGTAGAGAGTATTTGGATTCAAAACACTCTTTTCTAAATCATCAAGCAAAATGGTTCCCATTGAACTGTTGCTTCCTAACAGCTGTAAAGTACTCTTTTGTTCAGCAGGATATATTGGCCAAAGAAAATTACTGGCCCTCTACTATTAAAGAAAATTCATTCTCTCGGATACCCGATCCTGTTCCCATTGAAATCAATGGCAAAATTCCCATTGACTTCAGTGGTGCAGACACCCTAGATGAACTCTAAAGTTATGCCCTTCTTATTTTCATGCTGATTCCGATATTTCTGATATGACAATAAATAATAATAATATTTATAACATTTATAAGCAGGCCTTCTCCTGCAAAGCAAACCCAAACAAACATACATATTCCGTGCACACAGCCAGAAAGATACTAAATGGTTATGTTTTATTAAAGGAAAAATGAAGTCTTTACATTACAACCAAGGGGGGGGAGAGGAAATGGATAAGCTTCACATTTGGTCTGGATTTTGGATTCAGACCCCCCCCAAAACAAGTGGCTGTATTTAAAATTCCAAATTGATACTAAGCCTGAAAAGAATGCATAGTGGAAAAAAACCCCAAAAAACTAAAAAAGGAAAAGAAAGGAGGGATGGGGTGGGTATATTCAATGCAGTGGTTAGCAATGGATTTGGCAAACAGAAGTATTAATATCACTAAGATACAGGGTGATTATTTTCTCTTAAAACATTCAGACGTTTAATCACTGGCCCTTCTTTATATCTGCAACAACCTAGAACACATTCCCAAAGCCACTGCTGCTTTAAAAGCAGTGCTGATCAACTCCTGAATCTCCCAACATCTTGGCAGCAAACTGGGTTGCTGAATGATGGAATTTTTCAATGCTTCTCCACCACTCTGCCCACTCCCGCAGTGAAGAACCAGCTCCCTAACACGTACTAACTCCTGCCAACAGAAATGAGAACTGGAAGCTCACTGTGCTAACAACGTGGAGTATCAGCTTCTCATATAGAAAACTGTCCTGGGATGTAAAGTAAAGCTGCCACAGACAGGGGAAAAACCAAACACACCATTTAAGGTAAAGGAGTAAATTCAGCCTCACTTTATTAAACAAATACAACTAACTCCTGAATGTGGGCAATCTAGAACTGCAGGGCCATTACAAGGAGTCACACCTTGCAAAGTCACCACTGGCCTGTCACAATGCTTACAGGAGGTTAGCACCTGAAATAACAGCTGGTTCAAACAGCCCAGCCAACTTCAAAGAGATACTGGTTGGAAAGGGGGCTTCAAAGAACAAGCCAGAACACTGTCCTTCACTGCCATGAAAGATATCTGGCCCATTCATCGGATTGAAACGAAGACTTGAGGACCTGTATAATTCATTTCTAAACCTACGTGATCAGGTAGAGTTTGTGGTGAAAATAAATTTTTCCCTACAGCTTGTTAGGAAACCTCACTCCTTACTCCCCGCTCTCAGCTATCCATTAACTCATCATCTCAGCATTCTGCCTGGACATCAACTGAGCAGGCCAGTAACCCAAGACATCTGTGTCTTGACATCAGCCAACCATGGTAAAGATAGCAGACCAGCAAATAGACATTCTGAACCAGTAGACTGTGAAGCCTGTGCCTTGACAGTACAACAGCAAGACAGAGAGAGGTACTTAGCCAGCATCCTCACCAAGGCCTGTGCCTTGACATCAACCAGAGAAATGAAGTGAGGTCTCTGAGGTCTGAGCCATGGCATCCGGCCTACAAGCTTAAGCCGTTGCAACAGAGAGTTTAAATGCTGCTTTCTAGTTCTCCCTCCTCTGCAGGGAAAAAAGTGAGATCCTGCCACCCGATTCCCGAGCTACAACCCAGAAACAGAGTGGTCCTATCTGTTCTTTCTGCCCTCTTAGCATTCTAGTAGGGTGTATGAATGGGAGCACGAGAATTGATCCCCAAGAATTGCACATGCTGTGTGAACACATGCATGAACACACATAGAATACTAGAATATCAGAGTTGGAAGGGACCTCAGGAGGTCTTCTAGTCCAACCCTCTGCTCAAAGCAGGACCAATCCCCAACTAAATCATTCCAGCCAGGGCTTTGTCAAGCCTGCCCTTAAAAACCTCGAACGAAGGAGATCCCACCACCTCCCTAGATAACCCATTCCAGTGCTTCACCACCCTCCTAGTGAAAAAGTTTTTTCTAATATCCAATCTAGACCTCCCCCAGTGCAATTTAGGACCATTACTCCCACATCTTTGTCTGTCTATGTGCTTGCTTGAGGACATGGACTGTTTAGGTACAGCTTGTGCCCACTTTCTTCTCCCAGCCTATCCCATCTGCCAAAACAGGGACATTGTGAAATTGTTTACAGCACATAGGACTTATGCAAATAATGTATTTGAAAACAGATAGAAAGTAAATTTGATGTGCAAAATACAGTGATAGTGTAAAAAATTATCAAAGGGTCAAAATTCTCACTTAACTGCTGATTCCCATTGGCTATAAAGTCATGAGGACCAGTCAGTCCTTACTCCTGGAAATCTCCCATTAGTGTCAGTGGTAGTTTTTCTTAAGGATAGGAGAACTGGCCCCATGGAGTGCATCGGATTGGCCTTTAAACTGATGTTAAATGGATAACTTTGAAGGTTCCAACATCCTCCAAGACCCTATACAGCATTTCTCATTGGCTGCATGGACACATCGCTTGGGGAAATCAGAGTCAGTGATTCCTTCCCTCATCGTCAGTGATTTGATTCTGTATTCTCAGGTTTATCTTTCCTTCATCTCCCAGGAGCAAATGATATCAAGGCTATGGAACAAAAACTTGTCTCTCAACACTAAGAGCTAGACTAACCCAAAAGGCAGCAGTGGAATGTGAATCATGGCAAGGACAGGGGGCTCTCGGTGGTTTGGAAGGGTGGGGGAGAAGAGGGAATTTAATAGATGGAAGAGAATGTTTAATTGAATAGCATGAAAGTGCTCTCTAACCATAGTGACAGATTAAGTATAGGTCCACAATCCTGCACACAGCACTGTGATCCATATCTAGTCATTGCAATCTCCTGTACAGTACAGTAGTGGCCAGTGGACTCCCTGTGATTCTGCACATAGGAGATAGCTTATGCTTCTAACTGACATAACCTCTCATTGTACTTCTAGCTTGGCGAACACACTGGGCTGTACAGCCTCACCTGATTGCCTCGCCAGAGTCATCTCAGTCCTGCTTGAATACAGAGAAGAATGTTTTCAGGCCCCCATTAGGAATGCAGTGTGTACAAAACTTAAGTAACAAATGCTAAAACGTTAACATACTGTGAGCTCAATTATGGTTGCTCCCAGGATCCTATCCCTCACATCAGTGTACTAATGCAGAAACCAGTCAGCATTCATGTTGCTGTGGGGCCTGTTAACATATCTGATACTACTGCTCAGGCACCAAGCTGGAAAATGTGGCCAGTCCTCATATGGCATTGGGCAGGTGCTGAAACACTGCAGGAGGCACTGCCTCCAAGACCTCCCAAAGCCATTTTAACAATATCTGACCTGCACTTGCAGAAAGATTTGGGGAGACTACTGCTGCTCTGTTCCCCTTTCCTCCCAGTGCACTTCTGACAACAAGATTACAAAATACTGACTGTTCTCAGTGCCAGAAATCAGCATGGTACTTGCTATAGCTGAGCCAAGCTCCAAGGCCCATTTTATACACATTAGTCCTGTGGCACCAAGAAAGAGATTGCTTTCCTGAAGTCAGGTCCACATTTAGTTAGATGCTATACAAACATAAGATGACACAGTTCCTATCCTAAGGAGTTTACTTTTCCTGTGTACTGCAGATTAAACTACTGCAGAGCCAGTGTCAGAAGCCATTTGCACCCAAACAGCTCAGCTAGGGCCCTTAGCTGGTAAATAGCTTTTAATTTCTTACTCTTCCTAACGGCTTGTGATTATTGCTTGCTTATAGCCAGCTTCATGCGTTACCACAGCACTGATTATTATGTACAGTCTCAGCGTTGGACTTAGAATTCAGTGAGAAAATTGCATTCTGTCCATGTACAATACAGCTGCAGGCTGCCAAAGTTTATGAAAACGAACATTCGTTTGCCTGCTACAAGCATCCCTTTCTCAAACATAGATATTACATTGAGAACATTATTGGTCCCTTTATAAGAAACCGACACCTTAAGACAAAGAACTTCCTAAGCTACTAGGTATAAAGCCAAAAATGTTTAAAGATAATTTGCTCCTTTTTTAATGCTATAAAGTGGTTGGTCCTCACCAGAGATGATGTATTTAGATCTGGATCCAAACTTCCCCAAATATCCTCCAAACTTTGGATCTGATAATCTGACCCAGGTTTATCCATGTCTAGTAGGCAAGACACAGGAGAGCATTTTTATCTAAAAAGAGAGTCCTTTAGATACCTAAAAACAGAGATGACTACATGGGAGGAGGGATGGTCTTACAATTAAAGCCTATTATTAGGACACAGGAAAACTGGGTGAAATTCTGGTCTCCATGTAGTTTTGCCACTGACTTCAACATAGCAAGATTTCATCCAGGGGTCTATTCTGAGCTCTGCCTCAGACTTCCAGGGTAACCTTAGGCACATCAGTTTCCCCATCGGCAAAATGGAGTTTAAAACATTTAATCCATTAATATTAGAGCCGGTTGAATAATGCTAAAGACTTATGAAATTGTGAAATAATTTTTGTTTCACAGGCTCTGAAAAAGGATTTTTTTTCAAATTTTGTTTTAGTGTCCACATTTTAAAAAAAATGTTGAAAAATGGGAAAGGGTATACAGAAGAGCCACAAAAATTATTCAAGGGCTGGAAAATATGCCTTACACAGTGAGATTTCAGGAGCTCAAATGTTTAATTTATCTAAAAGAAGACAAAGAAATGAGTTGATTAAGGTGTAAGTACCTTCACTGGGAGGAAATACTAGTCAGTAAAGGACACAAATCTAGTGGGAAAAGGCATAAGAAGAACTGATGACTTTAAGTTAAAGTCAAACAAATTCAAATTAGAAATAAACACATTTCTCCCCCTCCTCCATACATTTGTGGCTCTCTTTTGGGTGAAACGTAGGAATTGGATAACGTTTCTGATTCCATATTTGCTAGTGTGACACACATGGCTGCCCTATCTATACAGATGGAGATAGTGTTTTTCATTCACATTACCAGCTTGTAGTGTGAGCACAAGAGCCAGATTGTTTGGGGTTTTTTAGGGGGAAGAATGGCACAAGATAAATCTTTTTTATTTCTTTGAGCACGGGATAGATTGGGGCTGGAAGGCAAAACTTGCCCTGGGCATGTCAGAAAACATTACTGCTGAACCTGGTTAGGTCTAATACTATAACAAGGAGTTTGCTGATGAAATTTGCTGATGATACAAAGTTGGGAGGCATTATCAATACAGGGGAGGATTGGAATATTATACAGGAAGATCTGGATGACCTTGAAGACTAGAACGACAGAAATGGGATGTAATTCAACCGTACCAAATCCCAGATCATGCATTTAAGATCTTCTCATAAGAATTTCTGCTGCATGTGGGAGCTCATCTATTGGAAGCAACAGAGGCGGAGAGAGGCCTGGGCATGTGTGTTGATCACAGGATGACTGAGCTACCAATGTGATGCAGCTGTGAAAAAGGCAAATACAATCCTAGGAGGTATTAGGCAAGGCATTTCCAATAGACATAGAGAAGTATTAATGCCATTGTACAAGGCATTGGGGTAAGACCTCCCTTCGAATACTGTGTACAATTCTGGTCATCCATGTTCAACAAAGATTAATTTAAACTGGAACAGGTGCAGAAAGAGCTGTTATGATGATCAGGGGAATGATATTGTGAGAGTTTGGCTTGTTCAGTACAGCAAAAAGGTGGTTGAGGGCAGATATGATTACTCTCTATACATACACTAGCGAGGGTGAAGAATTTAAGCTCTAGCACAATGTTGACACAAGAACAAATGGATATAAACTGTCCATGCACAAATTAATGCTTGAAATTAGAAGAAGGTTTCTAATTATTGGAGGGGTGAGGTTCTGGAGCAGCTTTCCAGGAGAAGTCATGGGGGCAAACAACTGAATTTGTTATGAGAGGGCTGGACAAATTTATGAGTCTGACTCTATTATGGTGTTGTTTTTGATGGTAGAAGGCAGGGCTCAGCTACCCTGGAGCTCTCTTCTGGATTATGTCTTGTGATCCCAGAGCTCATGCTTCAGGGTTCCAGCTGGACCATCAGCAGGGGGTCAGGAAGGGATATTTTCCCCCAGTGTATTCTGGGAGCTTTTTTGTTTGGTTGTATATCTCCTTCCTCCTAAGCATCAGGGAGGGCCACAGCTGGAGATGGGACATTAGACAGGGAGGACCAGAGCTCTGAAGTTGCACTGAGTGCTTGAGTGGCTGGTTCTTGCTCATATGCTCAGGGTTTCACTGATCACCATATGTGGAATCAGGAAGGAATTTTCTCCCAAGGTCAGATTGACAGTGACTGGTGTGGGGAGGTTTCACCTTCCTCTGCAGTATGTGGGGTTTTGTCACTTGCCAGGATTATCTGGGTGTATCTCATTTACCTCCCATTTACCTGCCAGTGTGGGGGCCTCAAGCACCTAGGCCCCTCCTATTCTCTGCCTGTGAAACATAATAGTTGAATCTCCCAGGGATTGGCATACTTTGGTCTCATTTCCATTGCTGGTTAAGTTTGTGGGTGCTGGGTGGTGTTGGTGATCTGTGATATATAAAAGTCAGACTAGATTATGTAGCAGTCACTTGTGACCTTAAACCATATGACTGTGAGGTATAGTTAAGAGTTTTAGAGAAATTCAAATGGACTTATATATTCTACAAGTCATTACACAAATGATTGCTACATGCTTTAAGGGGAAGGACCAACACAATGGCCCCTGTGCCCCTTGATCAGACGGAGTGCGAGAGAGAGCACAGAGTCAGTATAGCCAAGCCAAAAACAAGAAAATGTGCTTCAACCTCAGTTCCCTGTTACACTTAAGATGTTCTCATCCAATCTCCTGCAAATTACCACTATACCCAGGTCACTGTGGACAGCAGTGAGTTCTTCCCACCTGCTTTCCAAAATAGCAGTTAGATTGTATCTAAAAAACTAACTCCCTTTAGCCATGTATAGAGTAATTTTGGCTTTGGATATAGGGTGTGTTATGCCACACTTTCCTGAAAAATAAAACTACCGTATTTTCCGGCGTATAAGACGACTGGGCGTATAAGACGACCCCCAACTTTTCCAGTTAAAATATAGAGTTTGGGATATACTCGCCGTATAAGACTACCCCTCTTCCAACGCACACCAAAAAAAAATTAAAAAAACATCAGATTTGATTTCAATATGGTAATTTTAATTCAAATGCTTATGACATGCAGGTACTTAGCAGGAAAACTGTCACTTATAAACATAAGGCTGTTTGTCATCAAACGTGTAAACATAAAACAGTGCAAGTGGATTAAACTTTTCCTAATTCACTCTAAAGCTGAAAGGAAGGATAAGACAATAAACCCATGGGAGCTGCCATGCTGTTTGTTTTCTAAGCTGTCAACCAAACTGGAACTGATGATGATAGGAGGAAGATAACAAACAAGAGAGAGAGAGCAAGTGCTGGGCAAGTCCCTGGCGAGTTAGCAACGCCCATCATAACTGCAAGCTACGGTATTTTTACAGGTTTTGCTGGCGTGACAGTTTCCCTTTAAAAGCCTTCAAAATCCTCCTGTTCGTCATCTGATATCATAAGTACATCAATGACATCTTGTGATACATTTGTAAGGCAGTCATCGTATGGATCGAATTCCGTATCAGATGGTGTGGTCTCAGCTTCGGCTTCCTCTTCATCTTGCCACAAGTAGTCGTCCTCCATACCATCTAATGAATTTGATATGCCACACTTCTTGAAAGACTTGATTACTGTTTCTGCATCAATATCATTCCAGGCTTTTATGACAAACTTGCACAAAACATCCAACTGTGGAGCACGCATGTTTCCTCCTTTTGTGAATGACTTTTCGCCGCTAACCATCCATTCATTCCACTGTTCTTGAATGCGATCTTTAAATGGCTTGTTTAGGCACACATCCAGTGGCTGTACCAACGATGTCAATCCTGCAGGAATAACTGCCGCATCTGTGTTTAGTCTTGCAAGCATTTGCTTGGTGCTGGGAGTTAAATGAGCCCTGAACATATCCCACACCAGTAGACTACGTTTTTGAATAAGTCCACCTGGTCGCCTGCTCCATACATTATCAAGCCATAGCTTTACCCCTTCTTCATCCAGCCAGCCTTTTTCATTCACATGTACAAAACAACCAACAGGGAACTTGAGTTTCGGCATTGTTTTTCTTTTAAAAATAATCATTGGTCTCAGTTTGGCGCCATCAGCTGTGCATCCTAGTACCACTGTAAAACTGGACTTCTCATGTCCTGTTGTTTTAATTAAAATTGTTTTTTCACCTTTTTGATGGACAGTTTTATTTCCAACCATATCAAAATTCATTGGAGTTTCATCCATATTTCCAATACTACTTAACGCATAGCCATGTTTAGTGCGCTGTTGTATTACGTATCGATGGAAACTATTTACTTTGCTATCAAGATCTGCAGGTAATTTTGGGGCAATTTTCATCTTTTGCCTCAGTACCATATTATGCCTTCCCATGAATCTAGTACACCAGGATACAGTGGCCTTAAATCTGTTGCTGTGATCTGGGTTAGATTTGGCCCACTGAAGTGCAAACAAATGTATTTTATTTCGTGTCACTACATAACCGTTTTGGCGATGCTCATTCACCATGTCTGCTACATGTTTTTCGAGTTCTGGCCAATGTGCAGTGCCTCTTCTTAATGCACACTTACCCCTTGGCATACTCTTTAATGCTTTTTCATTTGCTTTCCAGTCCCGAACCATCTTTTCTGTTACTCCATATTGTCTTGCAGCAGCGCAGTTATTATGTTCCATGGCAAAGTTTACAACTTTAAGTTTGAAACTGGCTTCATATTTCTTTCTTCTTGCTGGTGGAGCCATGATGGGGTTTTGACTGTTGGACATTTGTATACTGTACTGTATGTATTGGTGCTATACTGTATGAACAGGTACAGATACTGGTGCTGTACTGTATGTGGTACCCAGTATACAACAACCAGCCAATCACGGCAAGCGATGTACCTTACCGGCGATTGGCTGGTTGTTGTATACAAAGCCTGCTTGGATTGGTCAGCTCTCCCTGCCTGCCCAGCCCTCCCTGTCTCCAAGACTATCAGAGCGGTAGCGCAAACACGCCTCTTTCACCCGTCTGGCCCGCCCTTGTATCCTATTACCTCCTTCTCTGCCTCTCAGATCTCGCACATGCGCGCCTGCGCCGCTTCACTGCAGTCCTCAGGAGCGAGATCTGAGAGGCAGAGAAGGAGGTACGGTAATAGGATACAAGGGCGGGCCAGACGGGTGAAAGAGGCGTGTTTTTCTGGGCACAGCGCTGCTCTATCTCTTTTTTCCATACCCCGGGCGTCCCGCACGCCTGCAGTTTGCTCCGCCCTTCACTTACACCTTCCCGGTGAGGCGCCCCCTCACCTCGTCATCGGGCGGGGATGCGGCCGCGGCCGTTTTTGAGCTCCCCCCACCATATGCGGCGACCGCAGATTCTCCAGTCCGGCTCGGAAGTTTCAGCACCCGCCCTATAAGATGACACCCGGCGTATAAGACGACCCCCGACTTTTGAGAAGATTTTCCTGGGTTAAAAAGTAGTCTTATACGCCAGAAAATACAGTAACTTAAAAAAAAAAGGCAGCAACAGTGAATACATTTTACAAGCTTTGTCCCAGTCTGCACTCATGTATCCAAGCCATACATATTTAGCTGAAATTCAAGCAGACTTTATAACTGTTTTTTTTTAAATCATCACTACAAAGTTATTATTGAAACAAAGCAAATCTGGCTCAAGAAACCTCTCTCAAAAACCAAGAGATGGTCACTCCACCCACTTCTACTGTCCAGATATGTGGTAAGCAATGGAAACTTATCTGAGATAAATGAATACTAGATTCATGTCAATATTCAGGGTGACGTAGTAAAGAACAGATTTCAGAACGTCAATCTCATCATGCTTAAAATAATTGCCTGTTTTTTCCATTGCTATTTATTGTTTTGTACCCAACAATAGCTGGAATTTCCAAAGGAGCTGTATAAGGCCGTACATCAAGAATGCAGTACATTTTAACAAACATGTATTTAGAAGCAAATAAAAATTCCAAGCAAACCTAACAGTAACAACTAAAATAATATCAGATTCCATTACAAAAAATCCTCTAGTGGCTATAGCTTGTATTTAAGGTTTGGCAACATAAGCAGTTTGCAATGTGATATAAGTTTCAGATGCACTCCACCCTTGTTAAAATACCAACTTTAGGAGACAGGCATTTTGCGTGTTAGCATAATGTATTATTCTAATGATGGTATGTATGATAGCTCTACCGGAGCCTTATACCAAACAGCATGTTAAAACAGAGACAGCCTCATAATGAGGGGGACAGTGTTTGTGTATGATAGATTATACAAACCTTCATCTTGTAAATGGGATATATTTGAAAACCTAACAGAATCAAGCAAAGTATGATGGTAATGTATTGTTTAAAAATGCAAAATAATTTCCAGATTGTGGGGAAAGTTTTTCCTTTCATTTAGAAATCTACATATAGAAATCTTATTCATAAAATAAGGTTAACACACATTAACCAGTCAATTCTGCTATTTCTTAGCGAAGGCACCATAGTATTTTGTAATTTAAAAACAAACATCCATCGCATATTACAGCAGGTAATTTGTTGTTTGCAATATCTTATTTCATCCTGAAAAGATTTTTCCTCATCTACTTCTATTATTTGCAAATGGAGACATACTCTAGTACAAAAACCAAACTGTCTTGGGTTTTTTTTTTAAATGGAGTACTCTAAAAGCAGGACTGGCCTTCTGGCTTATTGATGCCTCACTTTCCAGCAGCCTGCCCTCTCCCATCCATCCTAACACATTCACCATATTTGACATAAGTATCTATATACGTAGAGACACACAGAGGGAAACTGATTTTTTGAACCTCAAATATCAAAATCTGTGTTCAGAATCAGTGATTGACCAAAAGTATGTGTGAAGTCAGAACTTTTCCCCCACCTAGTTAGAAACAAAATTAATCACATGGACCCAGTCCTGAAAACTCAAGGACACAAGAAACTTCTAAAACTCCTGTGCAGGGAATACTATGTAGCCCAAAAGCAAGGCACTGATGATCTGATAAAATACCATGATGACCCTACATATACCAATGTAACCCAACACCTCCTGGATGTGGTGTTCTGTCCCATCTGTGGCACTGAGACCACTGAGAGAGAGATATATAATGAGTTTGCTCTACAGCCTTAGCTGCTAGCCCATGCGGTAGAGGCTCATCCTTTAAGCTCTAGAGGCCCCAGGTTCAATCCCGCCTGCCGATGACTGGGGTCTGTTGGTGTTACAAGTGGGGACTCGTCTGGGATTTCAACTGGGAAGACTCCGAAGCTCGGGACGTGCTTCCTCAACTAGGGGAAGTATGTAACCCACACCCTTCTGGGTGTGGTGTTCTGTCCCATCTAGTGGCACCAAGACCACTTAGAGCGAGAGAAAATGAGTCTGCTCTACAGCCTTAGCTAACAGCCAGTTGGCTTTTAGCTCATGCACTAAGCTCCAGAGGTCCCAGGTTCAATCCCGCCTGCCGACGACCGGGGTCTGCCAGTGTTACACCAACAATTGACATACTGGTTCCAAAAAGCTTCCTGGGAGCACATCCTATTCACAGGCTCCTGATTCTCTGATTAACTCAGACAGCTAATGTGTGAAGACAGGAAGCCAGAAAGCTGGTGAAGGGAGCCTAGCTGTGAGCCAGACTGCTGCTATCTAAGGAATTCTAACAAAACTATAACGGTAGCCCAAATGCTGAACAAAGGCACTGTTCCACCTCATAGGCCCTCTAAGTAACCCTGACTTCTTTCAATCACAGGCCCAACCACTTCATGCTGTGGGGAGGAAACTGAGGTGGGGAAGAGCAAATCCATGGAGTCTTTTGGGACTGGAGATAAACATACTGGAAGAGAAAACAGCATGCATGCAAGGATTCCAATCCTCTGACACATAGGCCCAGTGTGGTATTAAAAATACTGAAAGAAGTCTGTGATGCTACTATGATGCAAACAAATTCATGATCCTCCTGGCTGGTGTGACAAAGTTCCTCCTCTATCTTGGTGGGTCCTGCGCTTATTGGCGGATTTTCTTGCCTCAGAGATTCACCATGTGGGTTGGGGAACAGCCCAGAGGCCTTCCCCTCTGGAAGAACCCACAGTCCAGGTCAATTGGGAGGTTTGGGGGGAACCCAGGCCCGCCCTCTACTCCGGGTTCCAGCCCAGGGCCCTGTGGACTGCAGCTGTCTATAGTGCCTCCTGTAACAGCTGCATGACAGCTACAACTCCCTGGGCTACTTCCCCATGGCCTCCTTCAAACACCTTCCTTATTTTCACCACAGGACCTTCCTCCTGGTGTCAGATAATGCTTGTGCTCCTCAGTCCTCCAGCAGCACACCCTCTCACTCTCAGCTCCTTGCGCCTCTTGTTCCCAGCTCCTCACACTCACACCACAAACTGAAGTGAGCTCCTTTTTAAAACCTAGGTGCCCAGATTAGCCTGCCTGCCTTAACTGGTTCTAGCAGGTACCGGATTACTCTAGTGCAGCCCCTGCTCTGGTCACTCAGGGAACAGAAAACTACTCCTCCAGTGACCAGTATATTTGCCCTCTACCAGACTCCTGTACCCCACTGGTCTGGGTCTGTCACACTGGTCAAAAGCAGTGAGGAATGGTCTACTGCTGATAGAAATAACACCACCTCCTTCATGGAAGGCATGCGTAACTGCCGTGAAATACTGGCCTATTCTCAAAACACCATTCAACTCTTAGGACTTCCCTCGCTACTGTCTAGTCTCAAACCACTCATTCCTCAGCAAAATTATTGCAGAAGACTTGGAGTGAAGCAGCTCCAACAATACATGACTTTCAGGTATGTCCTAGTCCCCCCAAATCTGACTTCAGGCCAAGGTATGACACAGAAACAGCACATAAACTGACGGACACACCTCCTCATAGCACTGGAGAGCTGTGAAACATCTATGCTGATATTACTTATTTGCCTTTGTGATCACAAAGCGCAGCTGACCCACCTTCATGACCAAGTGGGAGATGACAGAATTGTATTAAAGTGACTATGCTCATTTCTTTCAAAGAGTTCCTATGATAGGTTATAGGCAGCTGCTGCTAACCTATAGAGGTCTGACAGATAAGGCCCAACAATGCTCTTGTCACCACTCTTATTAAACATCTACATACAACCAGATAAAGGATATAATGAAGTGACATAGAGCAAAATTCCACCAATACACGAACAACTCTCTCATCTCTGTGTATCCTAGTCATCCACTACAGATAGGGGTCTCCCAGCTGTCTCAGTGCACACAGGAAACTTCAAGGTGAACTTTTGTAACTCTCTCTCTCGAGGTCTAGATAAGAAGTCTACAAAGAGGCTGCAGTTAGTGTATAATGTAGCAGTCTGTGCCCTGAGTGGGATGATCTGTGACAGGTGAAGTGAGAGAGAAGATAGCGCACCAGTGACAGAAGTCTTGTACTGAAACTGATCAGCTGCAGCAAAGTAATTTTTACCATGGCTATGCAAAAGGGAAATAAATGTTTCCTTGCTTCCACAGTAGTGTCTGCAAATTCTCAGTCAGTGTACTGGTTCAGAGTGGTGGGCACACTTTCATTTGACTTTTTTTTTCAGCTGGCTGATGCATTGTGAGGAAATGTCAAGTTATTTATTGATAAATTTGGATTCAGACCAGACTGTCTGTAGGAGGTACGGCAATATCTGGAGGAGTCATATGTTAAGTCTTCCCTGCTTGACATGTGGGGGGAGACAATCTGGATGTGTCAAGAGAACTTTGCGCCACACCTCGTGCTTTGGATCCATGCCCTCCCTGTAGAAGCCTGTGGGAAAGTAGCAAGCCCATTGTTGGTGGAGCCTGTCTTCGCTTCCTTTAGAAGAGGGCACGGTGCCAATTGCTTTAAAGGAAGCATGTGTTTGACCTCTGCTCAAAAAGTCATCCCTTGATGATGACAGTCTATTTAATTCCGGACCAGCATCGAATTAGCTCTCTTTGTTAAGAATACAGAAAAGGTAATGGTGAGACAACTCTTGTAGTGTTCCAATCCCTCCAATCTCCTTCATCTTTATCACTTGGGTTCCAACCAGCAGATAGCACAAAGACTACACTTGTAGTAATGACTGATCTTCTCTTGGCAATGGATAAAGATCAGTAATCTCCAGCCTCATATGATTAGATCTATCAGCTGCCTCTGATGCTGTGAATCATAAAGTGTGGTTGACTCACCTTTGATCGTTGGTGGGCATGGACAGAGATGCCCTCAGGTGGGTACATGCTTATTTCATGCGAAGAACACAAGGGTTGGTTTTAGGTAATTGCTCTTTGTTCCTAGAGCTCCTGTATTCACCCCCTCTATGTAATATATAAATACGAGGCCGTGCAGGCTGACGTACCTACAGTTTGCTGATGAGATCCAGCTTAGCACAGCACAGTCTCTCATTGACTGGGCCAGATAGGGAATGGATGAAAACACGTTGGCTGAGTTTCAATCCAGATAACGCTGTCATCATGGTGGTGTATCGGGGAAAAAAAACAGGAGGATTTAGCAGAGATTATACTATTCCCCTCCAACTCCCCTATCCATTCACCCATAATTTGTGACCAAACCTTGAAACGTTGGGGTCTAACTAGATTTCCAGCTGCCTGATGATCAAATTGCAGCATCAATCAAGACTGCCTTTTTTTTTTTTTTTTTTTTTTTTTTTTTTTTAAATCAGCAGCCCAGCACTTTGTAACCTTGTCTCTCAAGATACTGATCTTGCTACTGAGATCCATTCCTTTGTAGGGTAGGCTCCTGCAATACACTGTCTGGGAATAGATCCTACCATCCATTCAGAAGCTGAAAAGGTTGAACAATGCAGTGGATCTCTTGCTGAATACTCTTTAGGGAGCAGATGGTGCCAGTATTTCAGGAATTCTTTTTTTAAAAACATGTACATTCTTAATTGGCCTGGTTCCTGCCTATCTTAGAAACTCTCTCTCGCCTCCCAGGCCTTATTATTGCTACTTATGAGCTGTGGCGGCTGTATGTGTGTGCGCGCGCATGCAAGATGTGCCTCATTGTGGCCGACCCAGGGACTGAACTGTGGATCTCCACAGTTAAAAGCATGAACTGCTACAGCCTGTGCTAAAGAGCCAGGTTCTGTATCTAAGACTGAGCGAGACCCATATCCTCTGCAGATGTGGTACCGAGGGGCACTTAAACACACACTCACCAGCGAGTTACATGCTTTTTTTTTGATCAGAGAAAGTATGTCCTGAGTATCTGAGGCGCACACCAGTTAGAATCCTGGATGTCCAACTTATGTGACAGCCTCCAGAGCTAAAAGGGTGAGCTGCTACAGCTTGATCTAAAAGCCAGAGTCTAGCTGAGACCTGCTGCAGACAAACATCCTCTGTGGATCGGGCACAGAGGGCAATACATCACAGACAAAGACCTGTGGGTCATACATATGTGCAGCAGGAGTTCTTAGGGACTCTGAGGGATGGTGAGGTTCTGTTTTGGAGTATTTTGTTGCTGATTGTCTATTATAATGTTGTGGGGATTTGCTGCTGTTTTGTTCTGCTCTAATTTTATCATTTGTTAGTATTTTTAATTGATGGCAGGGTGCCTAGAGCTTAGCATGGGTGCTTTATATTTAAATCAAAATTAATAAATAAAACAAATTCACAGCAAATGACAGTTCTCAGAAGATATTAAGTTTGTTTTCAAGAAGAGTTTGCATGCTGAAGAAGTGCAGCTAAATATACTCTTTTGATCCCTTGTCTGGACCAACTCGAGCTGTGAAGTTTCCCCACTCGCTTTGAAACTGAAGCGTCTCGGGACTAATGCTGCTACTGCTTTAGAAAACAGCGTTTAAATTCTGGAGCCAAGTTTAAGTGTGACTCCACAAATTGAAGAGGGAAAAAACACTAATTTTCTTCATCCCTGAGACGACTCAGTTTCAAAGCTAATGGGCAAAATCTACAGCACAAGTTGGGCCAGGCCAAGGACCAAAGAAGCAACATTACTGACTTTCAAAATGCAAGCACTTCTCAAAATACACTTAAATCAACAACAAACTGACCTACCCAAAATGAGGAGTTCATTTTATATATTGTTGCATTTGGCTCTGAATAAAAAACAAAACAAAAAACAATCAAATCAAAACTTAACTGAATAAAAAAGGGATTGTTTTTAGTACACGAGCAATATCCCAAAGGGTTCAGAATCTCTCATTTTATACCCTGTTGTAAATACCACAAAATGGTGGGGTGGGGTGAAAATGTCTTATGACAGCTGCCATGAAAGATGGAATAAGACATGAGTTCAGAACAAAGTTGTAAGCTGTTACCACCAGAAACTGGGTTCTAGAACAGCCCCCAAGAATCAAGAATTAGTGAGATTCAATACAGGTGACCACACTACTACTTTTTAATGTAACATATAATACATGGGGGGCAAGCGCCTAGCCCTCCCCCCTCCAGACCCTTTACACCAGGTAAAAAAAAGCATAAAGGGGCTCTAAAAGCCTCCACTGAGAGAGGATTCCCTTGGTGCAGGCACAGCGGGAGACAGCAGTAAGGTTGCCTTCCAAGGCCTTGTGAAAGTGGTGTTCCATGGGGGAGGGGCACAGAGGGGGAGGGGCACGGTGAGGTTGGGACTGCAGAGATTGCTGGAGCCCCCTGAGGCTGCTGTAACTTGGACCAGAAAGATGCAAAGGTGGCTTAAAGCCACCGTAATTTTACCTTGACCTGGGCTGTGAATTCTGTACTGCACAGGAGAGACTCTAATCCCTCTGTTTAGATGGGAACATCTATCTCTTGTCTATGTAGATGGTCGTGGTTGCATATAGAATCATAGGACTGGAAGGGACCTCAAGAGGTCATCTAGTCCACCCCCCTGCACTCATGGCAGGATTAAGTATTATCTAGATCACTCCCTGACAGGTATTTATCTAATCTGCTCTTAAAAGTCTCCAATGATGCAGATTCCACAACCTCCCTACACAATTTATTCCAGTGCTTAATCACCATGAAAGTTTGGAAGTTTTTCCTAATGTCCAACCTAAACTGTCGTCCTTGCAATTTAAGACCAAATGTCCTACCTTTTATGTACTTGAAAACTGTTGTTCCCCCCCCGCCCGTCTTCTCTTCTGTAGACTAAACAAAGCAATTTTTTTTCAATCTTTCCTCACAGGCCATGTTTTCTAGACCTTTAATCACTTTTATTGTTCTTCTCTGGACTTCCTCCAATTTGTCCACCTCTTTCCTGAAATGTGGCACCCAGAACTGGAGACAATACTCCAGTTGAAGGATAATCAGCATGGAGTAGAGCAGAAGAATTATTTCTCGTGTCTTGCTGACAACACTCCTGCTAATGCAGCACAGAATTGTGTTTGCTTTTTTTGCAGCAGTTTGTATGTGTGCAATTGATTGTTCCTTCCTAAGTGGAGTACTTTGCATTTGTTCTTCTATGGATGAGCTGGTATCAAGATTACATTGGGGAGCTGACTATGTGTGGTTATGTATCCTTTCTGGGTGTTGTGGGGCCTACTTACATAACAGTTCCCACTAAATTATTATTTATAAAGTACCATAAGCATAAACTATACAGATAAATACAAGACAACATCCACACAGGGGTGACGGAAGCTTCCTAAAAGTGGGGGCGGGCACTGGTGCCCAAACTGTGGCCATGCTCTCCAGGCTGCCCCTTCTCCTTGAGGTCCCACCCTCATGCCGCCCCTTCGAGGCCGTACCCTCGTGCCACCCCTCCCTCCCCCCCCCCGAGGCCCCGCTTGCTCCTCTCCACCCCTTCTCCCCCATCACTCACCTTTACAGCTGGTAAAAAGTGATGAGACCATGGCTCTCTGCCCCCCGTGTTCCAGCGCCCTTGCATCCACATCCCAAATGCAAGGGCATGAACTCTCACTCCCTTAAGTAGCTTTTATTCATCTGAATAGTCTCAGTGGCTAGTAAAGGACTGGATTATGGTTTGCAGGATCTCACCTTAAATTGAGATATTCTTTAAAAAGGGATGGCAACTACCCTAGAAGCAGTAAGGGTGCTTTGGGCCATTTGAAGTGGAGTTTGAGGGTCACTGCCCCAATGAAACCACTAAAATCCAAGATTATATAGACAAAAGATAAGTGGGGGTATAGTGGATACTCCAAGTCTGATGGTGAAAAAAAGAGAAAGAGAGAATGAAGAGGAGAAATGATAGACAGCATCCTTCCTACTAAGAGTGATTAGGAAGTGTTTTTAAATAGGACTCTAGGATGCTGCAATTCTATCTGAAATAGACAAACCCTGATGTTGTAAAGATTGTTTTACAAGACTCCGAACTACCATCAATCAGGCCAATCATTTGCTCATGTGTTCACTTGATAATCCTTTTCCTCTCTCTGAATTTAGGGTTACTCTCTCTCCTGGGCTTTCACAAACCTGAAGTCGGGGTACTTCAGCTCATTACATCCCTTCTCTTGCAGTCTCTCTAGCTGTGGAAAGCTTTTTATTTCTGCCTGCTCAGGTTTCCTGCTCACACATAATCTGTTAACTCTCATCTACCTTTTAGTGTTCTTCCCATATTTAAATAAAGATATCATTACAAGCTACATTCCTCAGCGATATTAACAGAAGCTCCATCTGGCAGACCTACCCTGTGAGGCTGAGCATTGCTTTCGCAAGGTTACATTGTTTTCCCTCTTAAGTGATATAATTCAAAGGACAGTATATTTTTAATGAAGTTCTATTGTTGAGTGTAGAATTACAAGTGCCTTCTCTGGATCTAATAAAGAAAGTTTAACCTTCATATTAAGAGGAGGCAGAGAACTAATTGAACGGGCAGGTTCAAAGCTTTTGCCTCAGAGGGTAAGACACACATATTGTTTCACCTTTCTGCCTTACATCACCTTTTGTTATTAATCATTTCTTCTATAATTTGAAATAAAGCCAAAACAGCACCTACAAAATAAGAGATCATTCTTTGCAGTAGTCTTGAGTATTAGTTATATGGAGAACAATGAAAGAGGTTCAGTATGTTTGCTATGACCAATATTGCCAAGTCATCCAGATTGGGACATCCAGTTTTTCTTCCCCATGAAGCATGTAGAAGAGGCATATTCCAACTGAAGGGTTCAATTTTTTAAATGTAAACAGCTGGTCAGATCTAGTGCCTTATGAATGTTTAAGATCGCCAAGATCTTGGCTAATGTAATTCCAGTGGTCAGTGGGGATGTCATGTGTTCCTCTCTGTGACTGATACACAGAGGACACGGGATCTGTGTCAGCCAAATGGCAGCACGCAAAGTAGCTATGTACACGAGAGCAAGCCACCCCCCTTCATTCCTTGTGCAGGGGCCAGCCATACTACTGCTGGGAAGTGGTGCCATTGCTCCATGGTAATGGCATTGCAGACACTAGCCTCCCCAAAGGGGAGCACTCACTACACCTGTTCAGAGGTGGCACAGCTGCCACTGCAGTGCGTGCTCACCGGAGCTCCAGGAGGGGTTCTGGTTGAGTTGGTTTTTTCCCCTCTACCCTTTCCATGTCTTTGCTTCTCACTCTTTTCCCGTAGAGTAAGTCTCTTTCTAACCACAGGCAGTTAGTGGTCGGCATATGAGAGTTATACCCCGTCTTCTTTTATCCTGTCTGAAATACTCACATTATCCATACAATTGTTGAAATCTTTTGTGACTCTGATTGATTCCTTGACTGCAATGATACCTTAGCACAGCAAGTCCCACAGCTAGTTACGCTTTGAGTAAAAATAGTACTTGTTTCCTTTTATTAGGTTTAAATGCGTTGTTTTTCAGTTTCTTTGCATGTCTAACTTGTACTATGAGAAAAAGTAAATGACAGCACTTAATTTACTTTCTTTATACCAGTCATTCTATGTCCATCTTTCATATTCCCTCTTATTCGTCTCCTTTCAGACTGAACACTCTGAATCACTTCTTCCATGCCTCTAGTCATTGTCATGATGTGCTGCTGGTGCCCTTCTATTTCTGTAGCACTTACCTATTCCTTCCAGGCCTCCAAATGCTAAGAGGGCAGGCAGTTAAAAACATCAAGTACTTAAGTAGATCTAACATTCACTACAGCAGATGCATTGGCACACAAACGCAAAAGCCAGCCAAATACACCATGTTTAGGTCATGTGAGCTACATTACAAGAAAAACAAAACAAGTTACACAAGCATACAATAACAAAAAAATTATTCTATTCTGCCCAGGGAGGCAAAACAAAAACTGCTAAGATCACTTTGTGACATGGGAATTCCTACTTTTTTTTTTTTTTAACATCCATGCTTTATCTATCAGTATACCACTATAACGTGCATTTCTTTACACAACAGGCAAAAATTTTATGCTGCAGCATAGAGAGAGTTGATAGTTGCAGGGGTTCTGACAGGGACAATATATACCTTAAAGTCAGCGGCACTGTATGGGTACCCGCATGGCCCCACAGTATGCCAACATTTTTATGGCTGACTTAGAACGCTTCCTTAGCTCTTGTCTCCTAATGCCCCTACTCTACTTCTGCTACATTGATGACATCTTCATCATCTGGACCCATGGAAACGAAGCCCTTGAAGAATTCCACCATGATTTCAACAATTTCCATCCCACCATCAACCTCAGCCTAGACCAATCCACACAAGTGGTCCATTTCCTGGATACTACTGTGCTAATAAGCGATGGTCACATAAATACCACCCTATACCAGAAACCTACTGACCACTATACTTATCTACATGCCTCCAGCTTCCATCCAGGACACACCACACGATCTATTGTCTACAGCCAAGCTCTAAGATACAACCGCATTTGCTCCAATCCCTCAGACAGAGACAAGCACCTACAAGATCTCTATCAAGCATTCTTAAAACTACAATACCCACCTGCCGAAGTGAAAAAACAGATTGACAGAGCCAGATGAGTACCCAGAAATCACCTACTACAGGACAGGCCCAACAAAGAAAACAACAGAACGCTACTAGCCGTCACCTTCAGCCCCCAACTAAAACCTCTCCAGCGCATCATCAAAGATCTACAACCCATCCTGAAAGATGATCCCTCATTCTCACAGATCTTGGGAGACAGACCTGTCCTTGTTTAAAGACAGCCCCCAATCTGAAGTCAATACTCACCAGCAACCACACACCACTGAACAAAAACACTAACCCAGGAACCTATCCTTGCAACAAAGCCCAATGCCAACTCTGTCCACATATCTATTCAAGTGACATCATCATAGGACCTAATCACATCAGCCACGCCATCAGGGGCTCGCTCACTTGCACATCTACCAGTGTGATATATGCCATCATGTGCCAGCAGTGCCCCTCTGCCATGTACATTGGCCAAACTGGACAGTCGCTACGCAAAAGAATAAATGGACACACATCTGACATCAGGAATCATAACATTCAAAAACCAGTAGGAGAACACTTCAACCTCTCTGGTCACTCAGTAACAGACTTAAAGGTAGCAATCTGGCAACAGAAAAGCTTCAAAAACTGACTCCAATGAGAAACTGCTGAACTTGAATCGATATCCAACTAGATACCATCAATTTAGGCTTGAATAGAGACTGGGAATGGCTGAACCATTACACACCTTGAATCTATTTCCCCATGTTAAGTATCCACACACTTTCTTGTCAAACTGTCTGAAATGGGCCATCTTGATTATCACTGCAAAAGTTTTTTTCTCCTGATAATTGCTCATCTTAATTAATTAGCCTCTTAGAGTTGGTAGGGCAACTCCCACCTTTTCATGTTCTCTGAATGTGTATATACATCTCCTTACTATATGTTCCATTCTATGCATCTGATGTAGCCCACGAAAGCTTATGCTCAAATAATTTTGTTAGTCTCTAAGGTGCCACAAGTACTCCTGTTCTTTTTGCGGAAACAGACTAACACAGCTGCTACTCTGAAACCTGTTATTTGGTTTGGTGTTTCAACAAAAGTTGTTCAGATAACCTGATGCAGTAAAGGATTCCCCAGCGAGCCTACATAAGCATACCCACCCTCCACGCTACCAGTGCATGTGATAGATTTGGGTTTGTAAACTATTTAAGACCAACATGCACAGGATATGAATTTAGTGTTTTTTTTTCAATAAAAAAAATCTTTACCTAAAACATCACAACAAAAGGAAAGGTTGAAGAATGAGGCAGCTCCTCCCCACATATATGCAGAACCTTTGAAGAGGAATATAAATAATTAGTAACGTAGTTCAAAAGATCTTTCTTTCATACACATGCACTATCATAATATTGTTTCCAAAGAAGCTATTTACAATATTGATGTTCTTGCATAGCTCCAACAGACTAGTGGTAATCTGAGGATCTGCTTGCAGTTCTCACCACCACACAGCCTTCCCTTTTAATTTTGTGGATATCACTGTAAATGTACAAATAGTCTTTGGTATTCCAAGATTATCACTAGATCTAATTCTGGAGTCAAGGTGGTAAGAGGGCTGCTCCACTAATGCAAAGAAAAAATAGGCTTAAATTGGACAAAGCGAAAGAAACCTCTAACTGTTGTAATCCAGTTCAAAAGGTTTAAAAAGCAGTCTCAGCAAGGACAAAGAGAGAAGCTACAAATTGCTGGCTCTATTCTTCCCTAGAGTAACACTGGTGAAATCAGCAGAGTTATTCCACTGATTAACTTGACCCACTGTCTTATCCTTTAAAATGTTTTACATTTATATAACGCTAAAAGATTTACAATCTATTGAACATCATGATTTCCCAAACAAACAACTTCATTTTAAAGGTTGAAAGTGTATTTCAGAGGAGTCCAATGTGGAAAAGGAAGTGTTTAGAAATCTTGGAAAGTTTTATGGGAAAACCATGTCACACCCAGCTCTAGTTGAGATTCTCATTTTCCTAACCACGCGTGGACAATACTCAGTCAGGGCTAGTGACATCTAAATGAAAGCTAATAAAACTGCCATGCAGAGGTGAATCCAGAGATAATTTAATATTAAACAAGTGAAGTGTCTAGTGAACCTGACTTGAACAGGAAAGAGAAAGGCCTGCTGTGAGCATCCTCCTGTTATTCCTAGATACCAGCAGAGACTTTACATTTGTCCGTTGTTCGGATACAGCACAACAGTTGCTAAATCAACAAGTGCTTGACAACACTGCTCTGTGTCCATGATATTCATATACCCTTGACCTAGGAGTACTGCTCCCTCTAGGCATGGGAAGTAATTCAGTCTTCTGTAGCTCAGTCCAGAGAGCCTCTTCTAAACAGGGGCTGGCAATTGTACCAAATTGCACATAATGAATTTGTAATGCAGGCTAAAGCTTGCTAGCAACTCAGCTGAGACCACCATACTCATTTAGCTTGGTTTGATTTGGTTTGAGGCCAATCCTTTATTCACTAAGCTACAAAGTCTTTGGAGTTTTTTTCTGTGCTCACAAAAGTATCTGGATCCCAAACAGAGCCTTCCACTCTATGAAAACAAAATCAGTTTGTAATGTGCTCTGAAACCACTTTATCAATTGACTATCTATAACGCAGTGCTACATGATTTAAAAAGAAAGAAAGACAGCATACTACTTAATTTCACAGCAACTAACAAACCTAAATTTTCTCTCCACCTTGGCACAACACAGCAGCATTTATGGAGCAACTGAGCAACATTTAAGAATGATTCCTTGAAAAAAAATTCTGGATCTTTTTGTTTTTAACTATATGCTTTAGCTCTGCAGTGTTCATACTGAACAGTGCAGTATAGAAAATAAAACTGCTGGGTTTTGAACTAGGGATGAGTGAATGACTACAGAAAACTAAGCAACAACCTGAATGCTGAACTGAACTTTCTTGAAGGCTGGGACAAAAGTAAGACACTCCTTTCATCTGGAACTAAGATCTACTCTGCATCCTTAGTCGCCTTTGCTGTTATTCTGCCACATATTTTGCAAGGTCTTAGCGGGTCTAGCAGATTTCGATGAGTCAGATGATGATGTCTTTGAATCTCTTTAGTATTACAGGCACAAAATGCATTCTGTGGCACCAGTGGCCTTGAGAATCCCAAGGACACTGCAAGATTTGGAGGCATCACAGTACGCAAAACAAGTCAAGCTCCTACAGTAGATGGGGTTGAGTATCAACAAAGGTAGGGAGTCTGCTCAAGGTAATGAGAAGTATTAGTGTTATGTAGGGATAAGAAGGGGACACTCAGTCTATGCTAGTTGGGATTGACCTCCAGTATTCTTAAGTACTGTCTGAGCGGTGTTTAGGGAAGGATCAGGCAGAGGGAGGGATACCAGTGATGAGCACCATATACATTCCTAGATAGATGCATATATCCATAGATAGGAAGAAGACTTCTGCAGGCATCTAATCTTGTGAAGCAACCCCTGAACATTTAGAGGTTTGCCTATTATTTAAAACACTAATTGTTGACACAAAATGCAAGGTTAGCCCACACTCCCAAACTACTCTTCTAAACTTCACAAGAGGACAAGTGTTTAATGTCTGATAAGGAACACAGGAGGCTTACACCATCAAGTCCATCTTCCCACAACTGTCACAACACAGTTCACTGATTTTACAGCAGTATCACCATTTTGTTGCCTCTAACGCACACAGTCTCCTTATACAAGCAATCACCACAGGTTTCATGTGAGAATCATGGCTTCCTTTAGGAAAGATAAATGGTTCTTTTTTCTGAACCAATTCCTTTCTTTGTGGTTTTAGAAGTTACAGAGCAAAAGTGGGGAAGAAAAATAAGACAGGTTACCTCTCTGCTTTTACATTGCATGACATCTTTATGAAAATGACCAGAACGATTAGCTAAAAGAAAGCACTGGCTCCAACAGACTAAATGTATCAAGGAAAGTGTAACTGCATTATAACAACCTATTTTCCATTTAACAACTATTTTGATACTACAGTAAAAACATAGGGTATGCTTATTAAAGTACGCCAGGACATCATATGACAAAGGGCTGTATCAAGCAGCTACAATAACACATTCTGCTTTCGGAGGTTATCACCACTCTGTCTTTGATCCGCCCCACCCCAATTTATTATGAAATATAGCAATTCTCTAGTGTCGAACAAATGTAGGGGAGGGGGGAAAACTGCAGCCTATATGAGTAATTTGTCGTCTAAAAACAAATAAATCCTTATATTTATTATACTCGACTCCCAGGGCTTATTAGGATGATGTACAGAACGTGTGTGTTTTTAAAAATAATTCATCTATGTAGCACATAGTGAACCAGATGCTCAGCTGGTGTAAATCAGTGCAGCATCATGGAGAGCAGTGCTGTAGGGGTCCACAGAGGGGAGAATATCATACGCACGAAAAAAATTCAGGTTTGTAGGAAGGCTTTAGGTTATGTCATGTCTGGATTTTTCAAAGATCAAGGATGTTAACTACCCAACACGCAATTCAATGGACTGAAATTTGGACACTTTACTGCGATAGGCCACTTTGAAAGTCCCACCGACACATTTTGAGATGTCTGAAGCCTTCCGTTGAGAGGTCAAAGAGTTATTTTCATACAAGGATTCATTTTAAATGTAATACTCACTTTTTTTTAAGCAGTGGGAGTGGGGAGATCAACTTTTTGCAGTGCCCCTTTAGTGCCGAGAGCCACAGAGTAACCACCACCAATATATTACATTATCTGCAACAGTCACTCAGTACAGAGATTATGTTCAGGATGGTGGCTTTTAGCTCTAAAGGTCATTGCATATATGTCTGCAACATATTTGGAATGTGATAACATTTGTGTGTCTTAACAGCTTAATTAATGGGCCCAAATGTTTTCTTTCCCAACCAGCTCAATTAGTGGCACATACCAAATTCTACTTCACTTAGTTTATCTTTGACCGCAAGGAACCAATGGTCAAGTTCTGGCACTGAGCAGTGTCAGCCCTTATCAGCTCATTTTAACACCCTGCTCAGTACATCATAATGCCAGGTGAAGTATAGGGAAGTTAAGCTGGTTTACTCTGATGACAGTTATGTTCACTGGCAGTCTGAACCTCTCTCTCATGGTGAAATACTGTGCCTGGGGGTTGAAAAGATGTGCCTTTTTGTGAATACAGCAGTTACTCTGCTCACAGGCATCATCCATATGTGCAATAGTAAAGGGACTGCTATAGGTTGCTTTCTTGGTCAAAACCGCAATATTTGTAACAGGAATCAACAATGTATAGAGTCATATACTCATTTCCTGGGTGACCCATGTTTGCTTTCCAATAGACATGCATCATACCATAGCATCTCTTCTATAACCCAATGACTAATATGTGGATTAGTATTGACCAAAATGAAGTAGATCACTCTTTTCCCCCCTTCCAGCTAGCTCCTTAATGCCATAATATCTAATGTAGTGACCTCTGTCCAGTGAAATATATAATTCATCCTAGAATTGGTGTAGCATCCTCACGCAGACTGGGAGAATGCAGAAGCCAGACTGCACATTACGTACAACCAGGAATGCAGTTTCTCTTGGAGGTTTTCTTAAGAAAAGCAAATATTTAGGGTGGGCTATTTAAAAGTGCTCAAACATTGGCTTAAGTGTGCTCCACTGAAGTCAATGGTAAAACTCCCAATGGCTTCAAGGGGTATAAAGTTAGGCCAGTGCTGGGAGCTTTAGAAAATCCTACCCTAAATATTTCATTACTCATTATGTTGTCTCATTTCAGCTACCTTAGTGGGATATTGCAGGTAAGAGTTTCTGTAAGGAGGACAGAAAAGTCACCTTGCTATAGCATGGAACTCTGCAGGGTGAGTGCCAATCTGGATGGAGCAGTTTAAATTTGCACATGTCCAATTTCAACCCCAATCTACATAACTGCTGAATAAATCTTTGTAGTGAAGTTCGGGGAAGCAAAACAAACGCAAATTCTCTCCTGTGGCTCGTGGTAAAGAGGCCACCCAGAAAGGGGAGAAAATATTAAAGGCTCATCAGGAGCGTAAAAGAAATGTAAATGCAAGCTATTAAAAAGCCACACAAAGACAATGGAATAATACTGTACTGTTTCAGAAAAACACAAACCTTCCATTTAAAACACATCTTTGGTATGATTAGAAATAGTTAGTTTACTTAAGTTTTAATTTCACACCGCACACAGTGACAAGTACAGTATTCAAAGCTAAAATGCTTCTAATTTTTTGCCAAAGGGAAAATACGTAGTGACCAATAAATAAATAAATAAATAAATAAAAATCACACTCCCAGTTAAACTGTGTTATTTGCAGATGTCAAAACTCACTAATGCTAATGTACTAAATGTAATCACCAAAGAACAGATACAGTTGAACATAAAAAGAAGCTGTCCATAGCACACATTGTCTTTTTATATATAATGTAGCTATTAGAGTAAGAGGTTTGGGAAGAGTGGTTCATTGATTAGCTAATGCAGTTCATTCTACAGAATCAAATGGCAATTATACAAGACCAAAATACTCATGGACAAGGAGGACTATTAAGACTTGCAGAGACCTATCAGCCTTGGTGAGTGTATGAACGGTGAACTCAGGTGCATGGAAATCTAGCACCAGTTTGATGCCCCACAGGGTATAGGGTTGCCACATGTCTGGTTTTCAACTGGAATGCCTGGTTGAATAGAGACCCTGGCAACCCCGGTCAGCACCACTGACCAGGCTGTTAAAAATCCGGTCAGTGGTGCAGTGAGGCTAGGGCAGGCTCCCTAAGCAGCAGCATGTCCCTGCTCCAGCCTTCTACGCATAGGGGAAGCAAAGGGGCTCTGCACGCTGCTCCTGCCCCAAGCGCCAGTTCCGCAGCTCCCAATGGCTGGGAATCGTAGCCAGTGGGAGCTGCGGAGGCAGTACCTGAGAACAGGACAGCATGCAGAGCCGCCGGGCCACACCTCCAAGTAGGAGCTGGAGTGGGGATATGCTTCTGCTTCTAGGAGCTGCTTGAGGTAAGTACTGCCCGGAGCCTGCACCCCTGACCCCCTCCCGCTTCCCAACCCCCTGCCCCAGCCCTTATCCCCCTCCTGCCCTCCGAACCCCTCGATCCCAACCCAGAGTACCCTCCTGCACCCCAAATCCCTCATCCCTGACCCCACCCCAGAGCCTGCACCCCCAGCCTGAGCCCTCACCCCCTCCTGCATTCCAACCCACTGCCTCAGCCCAGAGCCCGCTCCTTCACCTTGATCTCATTTCTGGCCCCACCCCATAGCCCGAACCCCCTCCCACACCCCAGCCCAGTGAAAATCAGCGAGCAAGTGAGGGTGGGGGAGAGCAAGTGACAGAGGGAGGGTAGATGGAGTGAGTGGTGAGAGGGAACTTGGAGAAGGGACATGGCAGAGGCAGGGCCTGGGAGGAGGGGCGGGGCAAAGGTATTCGGTTTTGTGTAAGTAGAAAATTGTCAACCCTAACATGGTAGTGAGCTGTCACAAGGATGAATTCCATCTAGAATAGAGGTAATCTACAGAATTTCCACTCCATAATTCCCATTCTTTTGCTAGACGCTCCTCCCTCAAACGAAGAATGTTGCCACTGCTCATTCTTTTATCATGATATTTGTGGGTTTTCTTAAAGCTCCTGCTCCTGGAAATCAAGTGAATTTGTGAAAATCTCAGATTTCATTAATTTTTAAAGGACATTTCTAGCCCTTGTGGCTCAGGATAAAAGCTTGACAACATGAATCCTAAAGGCCCAAAACCCAGAAGGCAAATAAAAAGAATCCAACATTTATTATTTTTAAAATCTCATTATTTTTAAGCCAATCTCATAAATCTGGGGAGTCTGCCACATGATTTTTCATCATTGGGGGTTGGCAATACTTCACTCCCCTTCCTGTCCTTCCTTGTTGGGTTACATCTATTTAAAGGCTGGATACTGGGGTTTGTTTCCCCCCACAGACAGAGTGCAGAGAAGCTACACTTCAGACAGAGCCTCCAGGAAGACTAATGGCTGACTCAGGACTTCTGGGAAATGCCCACCAGTGTGGTGCCCCAGAAGAGGCCATAATTCAATCCCCTTCTATGCCTGACCAGCTCCTTTGGCCACCTTTTGAGGGACTGGAGGGTCAGCCAAGACTTTATTCTCACCTTATTCCCTCACATTCACTGTCAGAAAGCCAGCATTATCGGGGTCCCAAAGGGACTGGGACTGGCCTCTCTGAAGGAATGCAAGAGTCAGGGAGGCTCACTGACTTGCTGGAAATATATCTGGAAAGTTGTGGCATATTCAAATTCCCTGCTGGGAACACAGCCAGCATTCATTTTGGGGAGGAACACATGGAGGCAGCATATTGGCCCAGATTCTCATCTCACTTACAAAGCAAGGTATATCAGTAACTTCATGGACGTCTCTCCATACTTGGAACAAAGTAAGTGAGATCAGAATCTGGTCCCTTATGTTTGTAAGGGAGTATATATTAAGCCTCATTTAAAAAATAAAGACAATGTTGAACTGAGAGATGAGCCCAAACCAAAATCCTGGTTCTTAGCCCTTCTGATCATTGCAAGAGTTCTGATGATCCTGATCTGAACTTTGCAGCTGATTTCTAGCTCTTAACAGGCCAAACAAAACCCAGAAGTCAGTTCTTAGCTAATGCCTGCAGCCCCTGGCATCTGGCCTGCCAGCATCACACTATCCTCACACTTTGGAGAATTTCAGATCCAGCCTCGTGACTTGGTCCCGTCTCTAGCTGGCAAGGATTGCTTTGATGTGGTACAAGAAGTCAGCAAGAGTGAGTCAAATTCAAGGTCACAAGTCCTTGTCTTCAAAGCCCTCAATGGGGTGAGGAGAGGATGCTTTCACTGCTACTGTTCGTGCTATATATCTTAAGTTTCCAGAGCTGTCAAATCCTGCCCCTTTCACCAGGTCTAAATTAATGGATATTTATAGAGAACAAAAACTGAAAAATTTAAATGAAAAAATTGCCACTTCTTGCTGTGATAGTTCATGATGAATCAGGGTTTTTCCAATGCCCACTGCTACTTTTGGTTGGTTGTTTAACAAACAGCACCTCCCTCCCCAGAGAGCAGATGACTCCATTTGACACTTTCTCAGGGTGTCTAGGACACAGAGTCACCACGCTACCCTCCTGCCTTCAGCAAGAGGGAATCTTTCTGTCAGCTCCCTGACATGGACAGCCTTTCAGCCACTCAAGCACTCTCTTCTGGGCTCTGCCAGCCAGCTATGTTGCCATGGAGATTAACACTGGGCATACTTCTGTCCCCAAACTTTTCCGAAGCATCCCCTGTAGTGTCCAGCACCTGTCACAGGACAAATTACCAGATTTGCTACTCCCAAGGGAACTGATTCAGCTGAGTATCATCTCCAATAACACCACAATGCTGTAACCTATTTATAGTAGAAACAAGTATAAGTTTGTTAACAAAAGTAAAGATTTAAGAGATACGAGAAAGGGTAATAAGAACAACAGGTTACAAATAAAACAAAAAAGTATAAACACACTTCTACCAGATGAAGACTTAACTTTAATAGGCTAACCTCGACTAAAGCAACTTCTTACCACACCCTTTATTGAAGCATTTCAACCAAAACTGGTTGAGATCCTGTTTTCATGAGCTCAATCACGCTGCCCAGTTACCCTCTCAAGTGCAGAATAAAAGAGGGGTCGTTGTGCTTTCCTCTTAGACCACAAAGTCCATTGTTTTTGTCCCCAGAGTCAGGATAACTCCCTCTGGTTTCTTTCCCAGAGTGTTGGCTCCAAGGTATCTTCCCATACGCCTGCTTGTTTCACCTCCCTCCATCAACCTATTTCTCCTATTGACTTTCACGTGTAAATTATGCCTCCTTTGTGGTGGCTTTAAAATGATTAATTTACATATGAACTGAGGCAGGTGATTTCACACCCCTTTGTCCTGCAAAACTCTGCGAACCCTGCCTGGGACACAGATTCTAAAACATACCTACAACTTCTCAAATATCACCTGTACGTACACCAGACAACGATTATGAGGATCCGTGTGACATAAGCTTCCATTAGACACTTCACAGGACGCTTTTGAGGTAAATACTATGAAAGCAATGTGTTAGGAGTTGCTGCTACAGAACAGTGAACCCTTTTGCCAGTTGGCATTGAGGGGTTCTTAGGGTTACATTTAATGAATTAAAAGCATAAGTGCTTTAAACTAATATGCCTAATCAAATGAAGACTGAGGGTACGTCTATACTTACCTCCGGGTTTGGCGGTAAGCAATCGATCTTCTGGGATTGATTTATCGTGTCTTGTCTAGACGCGATAAATCGATCCCGGAAGTGCTCACCATCGACACCGGTACTCCTGCTCCGCGAGAGGAGTACGCGGAGTCGACGGGGGAGCCTGCCTGCCACGTGTGGACCCGCGGTAAGTACCTTGTAGTTCGAACTAAGATACTTCGACTTGAGCTACGTTATTCACGTAGCAGCTGAAGTTGCATACCTTGTTCGAACTGGGGGGTTAGTGTGGACCAGCCCTCAGCTCCATATACCTCTCAGGTGGTGTTACCTACTCAAAATCCCATAAATCTACGACATCAGTTTTCATCACTGCTTCTCTCTACTGGGATTATTTAAAAAAAATAGTTTAGTGGGGAAGAAGGAACAGCTGAAGTTCCAAGGCAGGCATTGCAAGTGACACAAATATTCTCCAGGAGTAATTCCTGAGGATTATATATTCTCCTGGTTTACCAGGAGAGGTTGATTTGAAACTAATCTGGCTCCTGTTGGGCTACAGTTTACAGTTAACGCTCACGTCATTTATCACTGCTCAGGCACAAAACGGGCAAAGGAAACCTCATTTTCAAATAGTAAAACTGGGGAAGGAGGAAAAAAAGCAGGAAATAGGTATAGTGAAAGAAAAGAAGTTCTTAAACCTAACAAAACTGCTGTGAGATGGGGGGAAGGGACAACTCCAAAAAGGAATATTCCAGTTGGATATGGGTCTAAATCAAACTCCTGTTCCACAACCCACCCATCCAATTTCAATCAGCGTTTGCAGCTTGGACTTTTTATTATATTGGGCTAAATCCAAACACCATGCATTTCAGGAAAGTTCAGATTGGGATCTAGGTTCCAAACCCTCAAATTTAGATCCAGGGTTTGGGTCTGTGCCCATCTCTAATTTCAAAAGCACTAATCAGCTTCTTCTTGATTGAATAAACAAGCCAGGCTGTTCATCAAGGAAGAAAGAGCATTTGAGAGACAATAAAAACATACAATAGAGATGAGCCATGCCCACCCTGTTTCCTTTACAATAACATGCTTCCTTCTTCAATGGCTATGCTTTGAAGCTGATGCAAATTTAGCATTCTGCAGCAAACTGCTAGACAGAGAAAGTGAATAATCTGAGTCAGAGAAACAGAAGCTGAACCTGTAGTATTATTGAAAACTGTGTTAGAATTATAATTATTTATCCACTTTAAATTCTCAAGGATTTTACTGGTCCTGCTTGCCAGCTAGGGGTCTCAATAAGGAAGCATGCAACTGGGTCTTCAGAGTCAGTCTGAAAAGAGCCAGCCTAGAGCAAGCTGCTTTAACAAGCTTCCTGCTTTCTCTATTTCTTTCGGTTCTCGCATGTCAAGGTTCTGGATTTTAAGAAATAAAGTAATGTTTTGCTGCAACCTTCCAGGAAGAATATTTTATGTTTTTAATCTAACTTCTGTTTGTATGCTGCAAACATAAGAGAGCCATAGCTCATTTGTTTTACCACTCATTTTCAGTTAGAATACAACAATACCACTAGGACCGGATTAACTCTCATAGGTGTAATAGTAGTCACTGGAGTCATTGGATACTGACACCTGTCATGTGACTGAGGCCAGGAGACAACTTCCTGCTGGCACCCCTGTGACTTAGCAGATCTTTATTACAACTGACACTGGCAGAAGCACTCATCCTCCGGGGAGGCAAATGACTGTACCAGTGAGAAGGATGGTTTATCACTCAGCGGTACTTATATGACCTCCGCTACCACTGTATCTGAATGGCTCACAATTGTTAAGGTATTAGTCCTCACAACATCCTGCAAGGTAGGGAAGTGCTATTCACTGTATTTTACAGATGGGGCACTGGGAAACAGAAAGGGTAAGGGCCAGATTTTTAAAGGGATTTAGGCTCCTAAAGATGAAGATAGGTGCTTAGTAGGATTTTCAACAGCTCCTAGGCACCGAGATCTCATCGATTTCAATAGGGGTTAGATGTGAAGGCACTTAGGAACATTCCACTGGCTGCTTATATGCATCTTTACATGCCTGAATATCTTTGTAACTCTGACCCTTAGTGACTTTCCCAAGGCCATATGGAAATCTGTGGTGGAGGAAGAAACGAGGTCTTTCAAGTCTCAGGCTGGTGCCTTAACCATTGGATCACCCTTCAGCTCTAATATCTAATGGCTAGGATACTGGACTGAGACAAGGGTCAATTTCTGCCTGAGCCACAGACTTCCCATCTAACAGCGGGCAAGTCACTTAACCTGTGCCTCAGTTCCACCATCTATAAAATGGGAATAGTACTTCCCTGTTTCACAGGAGTGTTACAAGGCTAAACCCCATTGATGACAGTGAGGTACTCAGACACTGTGGTAATGAGGGCTAGGTAAGTATATAGATCAATATGACCACAGGGCTCCTCCATGGTAGCAAAACTTTATTTTACAGCCAGGACTCCAGGGAAGCCTGGCTGTGGAATTTATCAAGCAGAGATTCTGAATCATTTAATTTCCAGGCCAGCCCTGTCCTTTCCAGGGTTCTCTGATGGAGCTGGATTCTTGTTTCACTATGTATATGTATTTATTCTACCATTGTCCCCTTTCTCAACAGCTAAGACCCCTTGGAATAGTTTCTAGTTGTGATACAAAATAGAGAATTAGTTAATTGATACTTACCTTTCCTATACTCAATGTGTTATATACATTCAAGTTGTTTTAAAAAAATTCTGGATTTCAATTATCTGTATATTCTTTGTCCTTTTTTGGAGTTAAATTCACAGAAGTATTTGTACAACCATACTGAACTTTGCCTTCCCATGAAATAAAAGTTAGAAAATAAGTTAGCAAAGAAATCAGTAGTTAAAAATTAAGCACAACTGTCACCTCCATTAGTCCAGTTGTGCTTGCATATTGATGAACAAAAATAGGATTATTCCCTCTGCTAATCAACATGCCAAAAAGAATGGCCAATTTCTGATGCCATTTCAACCAAAGCAATACTGCAGATCACACTGAAGTCAATGGAAGTTTTACCATTGACATAAACGGGAACAGAGGTAGGCTAGTACGGAGCGCTTTTGAAAATCCCATCCTAAGTGACCAGAAACACACACTCCATTTTTATTTGGCAACACCTAAGTCTCACCATTAGTGGCATCCAGGGCCATGATATAAACAACCAAAGCAGTATAGGAAACCCTAAAAGATTCCATAAATACTGCTGGAAAGTAAAAATAAAAACAACATCTGGATTGCTGTATGTCCCTATACAGAAACATCTCACTGAGCTTTGCAAGTTTGACTGTAATATAATAGTCTCACACCAAACCCAGAATTTAGCAATCACAAAGTAGTACTGTAAAAAATCAGCAAGATAGATACATAGGTGCTGGAACTAGGGTTGCTGGGGGTACTGCCGCACCCCCTGGCTTGAAGTGGGTTCCATAGTACACAGGGTTTACCGTTTGGTTCAATGGCTCTCAGCACCCTCACTATACAAGTTGTTCCAGCACCCTGGATAGATATCAGTTATACTTTAGTTTTGTGAAAATGGTAACATTTGGCAACAGTTAAGTTTATTATGTTTGTTATACAACAACTTTATGTAATCATGTTCACCTAAAATAGTTTGAGGCTGAGTTCTTTCTCTGCAAAAAGAAGTTTGCATAACAAGTATAAATGAATTAGGAAGTATTTGCTATGCAATACAAGGATGGGGAAAACACAGCAGGTACTCAGTAAAGGGCCCGTTAAAAAGAGGTAGAAACAGAACATGAGGGAAAAATTTAGCAGCCAATGAAAATCACCAGCTGAGATTTCTACATTTACTTCCCAAGGTCATAAAGCATCCAGGTTTTGAGGCTGGAAGAGATTTGGGGATTCTAGACCCAGATAAATTGAGACTCTGAGTTCTAATGGGAAGTAAGGAAACTCAAGAATGTGGGAAATAGAACAGTAGGTTCCAGTTTTGTGTGTTCCGATTTCACTTCAAGATATTAAAGCCCTTACTCAGCAAAGCACTTAAATCAAAAATTTAAGTTCTATTGATGTCAATAAGCATGTGCTTACTTGCTTTGATGAAACAGAGCATCAGAGCTGATTCCTTCCTAAGGCCCTGTCTAAATAGGCAAGTTTCTAAGCAGTAAAGCAGCTTTCTGCATTGTAACTCCGGTATACACATTGCCAAGCCACTTAGTGCACAGAAACTGTGCAGTTGCAGCGCTGTAAAAAAAAAAAAAAAAAAAAAAAAAAACAAAAAACCCACAAACCCACCCCGACGAGAGCCATACAGCTTTCTGCGCTGGGGATACAGCACCGTGGTGCCAGTGTAGACATCCTGGTCGATTACAGTGCTGCGATTGGCCTCCGGGAGGTGTCCCACAATGCCTGTTCTTGCCTCTCTGGTCATCGGTTTGAAATCTACTACACTGCCCTCAGGTGACCAACCATCATCCCCACCCCGTAAATTCCTTTGGAATTTTGAAAGTCCCCTTCCTGCTTGCTCGGTGATTGGTGCAGTGGTCTCAGCTCATCTTTCCAGGTGGTCATGCATGCTCCACGTACCAGGCAATTCCCCACTTGGAGCAATGCTGAGGGACTGGACCTCGGAAAAGGAGACTGTCCAGTCCCAGCTGCACTCCAGCCGTAGGAATTATGATACCTACAGACAGATTTCACGATGCACGACAGAAAGGGGCCATGACTGGGACACTACTGCAGTGCAGGGTCAAAGTGAAGGAGCTGCGGAATGCCTACCACAATGCGCGGGAGGCAAACCGCCACTCCGGTGCTGCGCCCAGGAGCTGCCGGTTCTACAAAGAGCTGGATGTGATACTCGGTAGCGACCCCACCTCCACTGCGAAGGCCACTATGGATACTTCGGTGGCTCACGTGCCAGTCAAGAATGGACCGAGCCAGGAGGAGGAAATCTTGGACGAGGATGTGGAGGGGGAGGAGGACCCAGAGGCAGAGGACAACTCAGAGGTCAGTGATGCATGCAGCCAGGAGCTCTTTTCTACCCCGGAGAAGGCTAGCCAGTCACAGCTGTTGGATCTTGGCAAAGTGCAAACAGGAGAGGAGGCCCCTGGTAAGTGGATTGCATTCTGGGATTAACTGAAGAAAGTTGTTGAGGGCAGAAGGGTTGCAGAAAGCAGGCTTGTGTCTGTATGATGTGCATACCAACACATGCTTAGTCTGAGCGGCGGAACAGGCTGGTTGATTGACTCCCTCACTTCACATAAATCTGCCTCAGATCTCTGGGAAACTCTAATGGAGATACTGGGCAATCTGCTGCCGCAGATTCTTTGACAGAGCTACTTTGTTTCTTGCCCCATTAACAGTAACTCTCTCACACCACTCTGCCCCTCTAATAGCCCTGGTCTCTGGCTGTTCAAATTCAGCCTCCAGGCGCTGAGCCTCAGTGGTCCAGACCTGAGTGAAGCTTTCACCCTTCCCTTCACAAATATTACGGAGCATACAGCGTGCGGCTATAAGCATAGGAATATTGTCATCGGCCAGGTCCAACCTGCCATATAGGCAGCACCAGTGGGCCTCTAATGGCCAAAAGCACACTCAACAGTCATTCTGCATTTGCTCAGCCTTTTGTTTAACTGCTCCTTGCTGCTGTCAAGGTGCCCTGTGTATGGCTTCATAAGCTACGGTATTAAGGGGTAGGTAGGGTCTCCCAGGATCACAATGGGCCTTTCGACTTCCCCTGCGATGATCTTCTCTCTGGGAAGAAAGTCCCTGCTTGCAGCTTCCTGAACAGGCCAGTGTTCTGAAAGATGTGTAAGTCATGCACCTTTCTGGACCAGCCTGCGTTAATATCCATGAAACATCCACAGTGATCCACAAGTGACTGGAGAACCATTGAGAAATACCCCTTCCAATTAATGTACTCAGTGTCTAGGTGGTCTGGTGCCAGAATTGGAATGTGCGTGCCATCTATTGCCCCTCCGCAGTTAGGGAAGCCCATTTGTGCAAAGCCATCCACAATGTCACGCACGTTGCCCAGAGTCACGGTCTTTTGGAGCAGGATGCAATTAATGGCCCTGCACACTTCCATCAACACGAGTCCAATGGTCAACTTTCCCACTCTGAACTGGTTAGCAACCAATCGGTAGCAGTCTAGAGAGTGCTTCCATAGTGCAATCGCCATGCGCTTCTCCAACGACAGGGCAGCTCTCATTCTCATGTCCTTGCGCTGCAGGGCTGGGGCAAGTGCATCACACAGTCCCATGAATGTGGCTTTCGTCATCCGAAAGTTCTGCAGCCACTGCTCGTCATCCCAGATGTGCATGACGATGTGATCCCACCACACTCTGCTTGTTTCCTGAGCCCCAAATGGCACTCCACTGTGGTCAGCACCTCCATGAATGCCACAAGCAACCTCATGTTGTAGCTACTACGCGTGGCAAGATCAATGTCACACTCCTCTTGCCTTTGTAGTTTAAGGAATAACTCCATCATCACTCATGATGTGTTAGGGTATGTCTACACTACGAGAGTAGTTCGATTTTACTTAAATCGAATATGTGGAATCGATATTACAAAGTCGAACGTGTGTATCCACACTAAGGACAGTAATTCGACTTTGGGAGTCCACACTAATGGGGCAAGCGTCGACACTGGAAGCGGTGCACTGTGGGCAGCTATCCCACAGTTCCTGCAGTCCCCGCTGCCATTGGAATTCTGGGTCAAGCCCATTGGAATTCCCCAATGCCTGCTGGGGAAAAAAATGTGTCGAGGGTGGTTTTGGGTAACTGTCGTCATCCAACCGTCACTCCCGCCCTCCCTCCATGAAAGCGCCGGCGGGCAATCAGTTCATGCACTTTTCTGGTGAGTGACAGTGCGGACGCCACAGCACTGCGAGCATGGAGCCCACTGCAACCATCGCTGCAGTTATGGCCGTTGCCAACACCTCGCACCTTATCATCCACCTTTTCCAGAGGCAGATGCTGAGAAATCGGGCGAGGAGGCTACAGCAGCGCGGTGAGGACATGAAGTCTGAGAGTGGCACAGACCTCTCACAAAGCACGGGACCCCGTGCCGTGAACATCATGGTGGCAATGGGTCATGTTGATGCTGTGGAATGGCGATTCTGGGACCGGGAAACAAGCACGGACTGGTGGGACCACATAGTGCTGCAGGTCTGGGATGAATCACAGTGACTGCGAAACTTTCGGATGCGTAAGGGAACTTTCCTAGAACTTTGTGAATTGCTGTCCCCTGCCCTGAAGCTCAAGGACACCCGGATGCGAGCAGCCCTGACTGTCCAGAAGCGAGTGGCCGTAGCCCTCTGGAAGCTTGCAACGCCAGACAGCTACCGGTCAGTCGTGAACCACTTTGGTGTTGGCAAATATACCGTGGGGGTTTTTGTGATGCAAGTAGCCAACGCAATCGTTGAGCTACTGCTGTCAAAGGTAGTGACCCTTGGAAACGTGCAGGTCATCATAGATGGCTTCGCTGCGATGGGATACCCAAACTGCAGTGGGGCTATAGATGGAACTCACATCCCTATCCTGGGACCGGACCACCAGGCCAGCCAGTAAATTAACTGAAAGGGCTACTTTTCAATGGTGCTGCAAGCACTGGTGGACCATAGGGGACGTTTTACAAACATCAACGTCGAATGGCCAGGCAAGGTTCATGACGCTCGTGTTTTCAGGAACTCTGGTCTGTTTAGACGGCTGCAGGAAGGCATTTACTTCCTGGACCAGAAAATAACTGTTGGGGATGTGGAGATGCCTATAGTGATCCTCGGGGACCCAGCCTACCCGCTAATGCCCTGGCTCATGAAGCCCTATACAGGCGCCCTGGACACTGAAAAACAACTCTTCAACTACCGTCTGAGCAAGTGCAGAATGGTGGTGGAGTGTGCTTTTGGACGTCTGAAGGGGAGATGGAGAAGCTTACTGACTTACTCTGATCTCAGCGAAACCAATATCCCCATTGTTATTGCAGCTTGCTGTGTGCTCCACAATCTCTGTGAGAGCAAGGGGGAGACCTTTATGGTGGGGTGGGAGGTTGAGGCGAATAGCGTGGCTTCTGATTACACCCAGCCAGACAGCCGTGCGATTAGAAGAGCCCAGCGGGACGCGCTGTGCATCCGGGAGGCTTTGAAAGCTAGGTTTCTCAGTGAGCAGGGTAACCTGTGACTATTAAGTTTGTTTAAGCAGAAGCTGAACCTGCTCCCAGTTTCTTTACCCACTTAATGTTGACTATCCTCTCCAGCTACACACCCCGTTCACTCCATCCCCCCCCTTCCAACACACCTTTAACAATAAAATAAATGAAACTTTGTTCATTAACACCATTTTCTTTATTACGGATTTTGCGGTAAAGTGTTGAGACTGGGACGCAGACTGTGGTGGGGAGCGGGCGTAGTGATGGAAAGAATGCTTCTAAACTTGAGGAATGACAGGCTCCTGGTCCTAGAGCGGTCTGCAGTGGTGAACTGGTTGTTTCAATGAAGCCTGCTACTCCTCCTTTTCGGGACTCTGTGTGTGGGGGGCTATGTGACTTTGTGGCGGGGGAAGACGGTTACAGATCCCCTGCTGCGTGGCTCTGTGATCCAGGATAAGGACTGCTGCATAAGATCTGTAACCGCCCTCCCCCACCACAAAGTCACATGCCCCCTTTCCCCCCCCCCCCCCCGAGAACATGAAAACCACCTCCTAGACTGACCAGGGTGCCTAGTGACTGCAATGTGTGTGTGACCTTCTGCTGAACCTGCCCCCGTGTCTGTACCCTGGTAAAGGTGACTGTCCTCTCCAATTACCATCCCCTTCCCCCCCTTCAAACACACACACTCCCCTAAAAGAACATGATGGAAACAGTAATTAACAGAAACGTATCTTTTATTAGCAACTACACAGTTAGGGGATGAAACTGGGATGGGGGCTTGGGTGAGGCGGGAAAGAAAGGACTTATCAAATCTTTGGGAATGAGAGCCTTCTGCTACTTGAGCAGTCTGCAGGGGTGGAGTGACAGTTTTCACGGCCCCTGTCGCCCCTCCTTCTTGGGACTTTGTGGCGGGGGAGGGCGGTTAGAGATAGACTGCAGCGGGGCTCTGTCCTCCTGCCTCTGGTCCTGCAGAACATCCACAAGGTGCCGGAGCGTGTCCGTTTGCTCCCTCATTAGTCCAAGCAGCGTTTGAGTCGCCTGCTGGTCTTCCTGCCGCCACCTCTCCTCCCGTTCGCTGTGTGATCGCTGGTATTGCAACATGTTCTCCCTCCACTGGGTCTGCTGGGCCGCCTAGGCTCGGGAGCAGCCCATAAGTTCTGAGAACATGTCGTCCCGTGTCCTTTTCTTTCTCTGCCTAATCTGCGCCAGCCTCTGGGAGGGGGATGCCAGGGTAGGTCAGGAGACAGTCGCAGCTGTGGGATGGGAAAAAGGGAGTGAATTCCTCCCAAAGATAATTTTTTGTGAACAATGAACGTAACCTTTTTCTGTGAACAAGACCATGCACAGCACCTATCACATGCGCACTCAGGACAGGGTCGAATTTTCGGCCTTCGCATTCAGTGCCTGGGGTCTTGCAGTGGAGATCAGACAAGCGGGGCAGGACAGCGGAATTCGGGTAGCAGGCTGACATGGTAAGCCGTAGACTTTTGGCTGCTTAAAACTTAAATTATAGCAGTGCCCTCCTTTCACGTTCAAAGCAATGCTCCTATCGTTGGCCAGTTCCTGCTGCCGGCAATCCAGCAAGCATGAACTCTGCCCCGTCCCACCCCCTCGCGGCTGTCCCCAGGAAAGATCCCTGTATGCTGCCCCTCTCCCGCCTCCACCGCGTGGCTGTAAACCGCCGGTGACGGTTCTGTAAAGGAACAGGCAAGCAGTCCCAATAGTAACATTCCCCTAATTCTAAGCAGGTCACCATGAGCGATATCACTCTGCTGAGGATTTCTGAGATCGAGAAAGAACGCATGCTGCATGAAAGCCAGCAAAAACCAGGGCCATATGCCACCATGCTCTGCAAGGCAATGATCCCAGAGTACTTGACGATAGCCTGGCGCGGAAAAGTTTCCTACCACGGAGGACACAATAAGGCCGCTCTCCCCAGGAACCTCATGCAAAGGCTTTCCAATTACCTCCAGGAGAGCTTCGTGGAGGTGTCCCATTAGGATTTCAGCTCTATCCCCGGACATATAGACCTTCTTTTGCAGTAGTTGCACTGCCAGGGACTAAAAAGTAGAATGCCTAGGGCAAACAAATCATGAAAAACCCATTGTTAATATTCCTGTTCTGTTCAAAATAAATGTTTACATGTTTAAAACACTTACCGACTGATCCTTCCCCTGATTCAGGGTCCGGGTTAACGCCTGGGGACGGTTGGTAGGGGATCTCTGTGAGGGTGATGAAGAGATCCTGGCTGTCAGGGAAATCAGCGTTGTAAGTGCTGTCGACTGCCTCGTCCTCCTCATCACCTTCCTCATCTTCCCCGTCCGCTAACATCTCCGAGGAAGCGGCCGTCGACAATATCCCATCCTCAGAGTCCACGGTCAGTGGTGGGGTAGTGGTGGCAGCTGCACCTCGAATTGAATGCAGTGCCTCGTAGAAATGGCATGTCTGGGGCTGGGATCCGGAGCGTCCGTTTGACTCTTTGGTCTTCTGGTACACTTGTCTCAGCTCCTTGATTTTCACGTGGCACTGCGTTGCATCCTGGCTGTATCTTCTCTCTGTCATGGCTTTTGAGATCTTCTCGTAGATCTTCGCATTCCGTCTTTTCGATCGCAGCTCCGAAAGCACGGACTCATCGCCCCACACAGCGATCAGATCCAAGACTTCCCGATCAGTCCATGCTGGGGCCCTCTTTCTATTCTGTGATTGCATGGTCACCGCTGCTGGAGAGCTCTGCATCGTTGCCAGTGTTGCTGAGCTCGCCAAGATGTCCAAACAGGAAATGAGATTCAAACTGCCCAGACAGGAAAAGGAATTCAATTTTTCCCGGGGCTTTTCCTGTATGGCTGGTCAGAGCATCCGAGCTCGGACTCCTGTCCAGAGCATCAACAGAGTGGTGCACTGTGGGATAGCTCCCAGAGCTATTAGCGTCGATTTCCATCCACACCTACCCTAATTCGACATGGCCATGTCGAATTTAGTGCTATTCCCCTCGTTGGGGAGGAGTACAGAAATTGAATTTAAGAGACCTCTATGTTGAACTAAATAGCTTCGTTGTGTGGACAGGTGCAGGGTTAATTCGACTTAACGCTGCTAAATTCGACATAACCTCCTAGTGTAGACCAGGCCTTAGTGAGCAGCATACTGGTCAACAGTGCAGGATCCATTCCTGAAGACCAAAGAGGCGGAGTGTGCAGTACACAAACAATTGAAAGATGGCTCCAAATGTGGACAGAAGTACAGGGATTTCTGGGATGTGAAGCAATGCATCACGGGGCATTGGAACAGGACCCAGGCTGCCCCACGACCCCTTCTGCCTTCCCACAACTCTTAGTGGCAGAAAAGGAAGAGATGTTCTGTGGGATAGCTGCCCAGAGTGCACCACTCTAAATACCGCTGCAAGTTCTGCAAGTGTGAACATGCTATTGCGCAGGCAACTGACAATGTGAACACACAACAGCAGCTTCCCTTCAGCGCTCTTTGAGCAGCACTGTAACTGCCGGCGCTGTAACTCTGCCAGTGTAGACATACCCTAAGATTTAAGGACTAGAGTTATTAGAAGAGTACATTGTATATGTCAGGAGTTAAGCCTGCTGTTATCTCCTACTGAGCGGAGCCAATTACATCTGAACAAAAGCTGATGTATTCAAAAATGTTTACAAATATGTAGGTATGTAACTGCAATTCATTATATAAAAGTTATTGCAACTCAAACTGAATACACATGCAAACTAGATAGCTCTTAATGAATGTTATATTAGGTATGACAGTAAAAAGATGAGTTAAACATGTGTACAGATTTAGGTGTAGAAATGCATGCTGCAAGCGGCACAAACATGTGTAGAATCATTTAATAATAGTACATTGCACTTACAATCGTCCTCACTAAAAGTTGCTCCAAGTGTCTTTATAAACGTAGGTAAGAATTATCGCTATCATGGGGGGAGGAGGGAAGAGGGGGAGAGTGTGGCAGGTGTATGAAATCCTGGTTTCACTGAAGACAAAGGCAAAATTCTCATTGACTTCCATGGGGCCAGGATTTCACCCAGGCTGACTTGCCACAGGTCACATAGGGGAACAGTAGCAGAGCAGGGTATAAGTTCCATCTGTCCCAATTCTGAGAACTTTGCTCCTACCACAAGCTATGCTGCTGTAGGATGTCAATGTAGGCAAGATGCATTTGAGAATGTACCCTGGAAACTGGTAAGTCACTACTGAAATACAATTCAGGATAGCAGCTGAATATTTAAACAAGCCTCTTGATTGCTTTGTAGCACTTTGTAGCTGAGATGCAGGAGGCACTGGAGAGAAGGACCCCTTTGAGTTCGCTCCCTGACACAAGGGGGTGCTATGGGTGATGAGTGCGCTACATTACAATGCACAAGTCAATGAAGGTGGTTGTTAATATAGACTTAGCCACAATATGAAAAAAAAGAAAAATAGTAAATACTTCTTAGCACTTACATAAAGTTTTACATTTCCGGATCACTGTGAATGCAACTTATTCACTTCAGAAAATGAAATTCTTCCCTTTCTCTTCAAGGGTTTTAAAGTGGTACATCATGGTAGTGACAAATATCTAAGTAGAGTTGGGAATAAATATGGATCTACTCAGTGTGTGAAATAGTCACTCATCTAGGGAATGGCTAGCATGATGGTACTAGAGATCCAGGACCCAATCCCGTAATCAGTCTCTCTCTTTTTCTCTCTCTCTTGCACGCGCACACACAAACCTCTCTCCTATGATTTAGTCTATAGGATTTATGCATATGGGTGGTTTGCTGGATCAGGGCCACAGTGCAGTTTGTCAGAATGACCTGGCCAAAGCTTGCATTATGTGTAATGTAAACACATGGAAAGGTGGCCTTTTTTCCAAGTGTAGAACCACACACTAGGTTTTGAAGATCACAATATACCATGGCCCCAGTCCATAAATTTCAATGAGCTTTGGATCAGGCCTTATAGGATTATACATATTTGGATACATTTTAGCATGCAAAAATTGATCTATTTCACAGTATATTTATATGGTGATTTTCCAGGAGAGTATTTTTACTTTCATATTCTCTCAGGCTTTAGTTCCATGTTCACTATATGGAAGACATTAGTATCTGAATAAGCAAGCACTCCCTTTCTTTTACTGGATCATTAGGCACCAATGAAGTAGTTTAGCGCGTCCAATAAAGCAGGAGCAGGCCTGCAATTTTGTTCAAAGCTTAAGTCTAATCCAAATGAACCTTGTCAGATCCTAAAAATCTCTGCTTACATAGTTAATTTTACATACCTCTGCACTTCCTGGTTCTAGTTAAGACTTGAAGCAAAGTGATAAAATACCAAGAGAAATCCTGTTCTTGTGAGAAATGCCTCAGAACAACAGGACAACCTGCTACTACATCAGAAATGCTAAACAGACTTGAAGCATTACTGCACAGCTTGTTCCTAGATAGATAGTTGAAGTAATCGATACACTGATAAACTTTTGGCTACTTGTATTCGTTGTCATACCAATTAAGAGTCTGGAATTGAACTTGTGCAATTTCCATCCCCAACTTCCAAATCAAGAGAGAATCTCGATCAGCATCATAGCTGGAGTTAGTGCTGGGGTTGTTCATCTGACCCCTGGGCTCTCTCATCCGGGGGGGGAGGAGGGGGCGTTTCTCACAAAAACCACATTATACAAACACTCCCCGATCTGTATTGGTTACTTGCTTATTTCCAGTGGCAATTTAAAATGTGTGTGTCATAACTTAAAGCTTAAAATGGGTTGGGTTCTGGTTACCTCAGAGGCTGCTTCTCTCTTCATATGACCATACAGTAGCTGAGGAACTTGAGCTAACAGTCGCCTTAGTCATGAAGAAAGCTAGTGGCAGAGTATTTTCAAAGAGGAATCTCACTGATTCTGCCAAGATCAAATTAGTTAACAATCAGGGCATGATCACAAGCCTGTCTGTGCTCCTGGGCCTCTCTTCAAGGGGAAAGAGGAAGTGCTGAGTAGATAGGAGCTGATGGTGGAATGGTTTTGGATTTGATTTGATCCTATTTGTTATGTAGTTTTACTGACAAAGCTTGGCACCTGGAGCATCAAGTGAATCTTTATTTTAATAAATTATATTAAATAGCATGTGTGAATGAGAGTAGATTGTACATACACTCATGCTTATACTGAAGACAGAATGGCTTGTCAAGTCATATAATGTTAGGGTTTGTTCTACAGGAATTATTCCTTGCCTCCAGCTCTTGAATTTACTACAGCTGCCAAACACTTCCAAACCTCTCAGTCTCAATCCCAGTGTCGAAGAAATTCCATAGCCCAGGCAGATCAGATTTCGCATCAATATTTTGGTGGGCTGCTTGCCAGTGCCTTATCAAGAAAAAACATAATTACAGGCGAGACTGTTGCAAGTTGATTCTACAATACACCCCCCTTCTGTCTCCACAACTAATATAATAAAAGTGTTATGAGATATGGTATCTGTTCTTTCTTTAATCTTATTTTCATTTTGGTTCAATTGCTGAATTGGGGAAGGCTCAAGGTAATGTCAGAACTACTGACACTCATGTGCTTTAATACAGAGGTATCTTGAATGTTAACCGGATAATGATGAAGGAAAATATTTTGTGGGGGGAGCTCCCTGTATAGGGCTTACAAATACATGCAACTGTAAACATGATATCTAAGACACCTACAACTTTGCTGTGATCCCTGGCATTCTGCATTTCTTTCCTTCCTCTACTGTTTGTATGTCAAAAGGCTCTGCGTTACTTGACTCAGAATTTGGGTCTTTATAAATCCATTTTTTCCTGGAAAGTTGTCATTACTTGTAAATGCACTTACCAATGCTATACTTACCCATTTCTTTTTCTTATTCCTTGCATTATGGAGCATTGTCACCCTTCATGTTTTGATAATGACAGTTCCAACCCAGGGCACCTAGATGCAGGCCATAATTTGCAGCACAGTAATATCTGCTTCAGCTTAGAAAAAACAGCCAGTGGGTAGCATGATTTCGCATTTCCTTTCCTCTTACACACAGCACTGGCATAACTATTTCAGGCGCAAGCACCCCTGAATGTCCTTGTGTCTGTCTTTAATGCCCGTACTCTTCTTTAGCAGCAACAAGTGCCTTACTCTTTTTGCAATATCTTTGTATAGACAATTATCTTATGGGGAAATGTAGTCACACTGGCAACTCAGTGAGATGCAATGTTCAGGCAAGAGTTGCAATTGCAAGCAGGTCTGGCCTGGAGCTGAGAATCTGAGCCTACTTGGGACCTTTATAAAGATCCTGTTCTAGATGATAGGAGAAAACAATGGGGGAGGGAGGGAGGAGATGGACTACCCTTCACTCTGCCTCAGTTAAACCGTGTGTCCACTGAGAAGAAATATCACAACTGGGTTCCTCACAGGTCAGCATAGAACATATGGCCATTGGGCAGGCCTCACATTTTATAGATGGGTCTTTTGCGCCACTTCTGTGTATTAGCAGTATGTGAAAATATGTTGTCACTGGAAACTGTCGGTCTGCTTCCATACATCCTCCAGTACATGGGGAAAAAATAGCTGTCAATGCCCTCTTGCACTGCTGGCTCCTGCATAAACCAGGGAAGCCCTGCTGTTTTGAGAGCGTGAACACATAATTCAGAATGACACACACCACATAAATATGGATACAGGCACGTGAACTACTTAGTTGTCCATAAAAAATACCAGCATTTAATATATCAGTTTCTGTTACTTCAATCTAGCATCAAAATGTGATCAAATCCTCTCTACAATGAAGCACTAAGGAACAGACCTTGAATGCAACACATTTATGTTTATATTTTGCAGAGTAAGTTTTCCATTGCTATTCCATCCAGGACTTTGCTGAGCGAAATTCAGATGCCTATTTCATGCTACTTGTCGTGCCTTAGCACATAACAGGGCAGACCATGAGAATGTTGTTGTCACCGTCTACTACAGAAGGCCTAAATAATATACCAATCCAGAAAACACTTTGGATTTGTAGTTCAAGACCTACTGAAGAGTCAGGGTTTTCCCTGAAGATCAATGGCAAGTAAAGTGGAAGGATACCAACGTTCTGAATAAAAATCTCTTCAAGGACCCACCCAAAGTACCCAGTGGCTTTTCACTCCCCAGGAAAATATGATTCACTCTGAATCTTATCTGCACATTACCTAGCAAATGTGCTTACCTTCTCCATAAATGGGGACTGAGACACAATCCTATTTCTGACTGAGGAAACAGACTTCAAACTATGGAACACCTCATCAACATCCCAAACTATTATATTGGGGTATCTCTGCCATCCATGCCATGTCACCTGCAGCAATCAAATGGATCACCAATCTAGACTTGGACATCTAACATTAATATTTCATATGACTTAAAAACAGCACTTTTTTTTTTTTGCCATGCGTGGAAATGAAGTATTTTTCTCTTACTTGGACTTGTTAGGCAAGGGAGTGGGAGGTACAAAATGAAGAATACCCATTTTATTTTAATCAGGGCTGAAAGACAAAGATCATATTTTACCTGAGTAATGACAGGTAGACTTATTTTGTAGAAATTCTTACATGAGAGTTCCACAGTGAGGAACAACAAAAACAAAAACTGAAAATGCAGCATAAATGTGGGAAGTAGAGTCCTGATCAGCAAACCAGTCACAATCATCTGCATTCATACTAAAAAGATGGAAAAGACAAGTGTGAATGCATCAACAAAGTTCTGGAAAAATCCATAAATCACTTTGCAATGCTTTCTATTGAAGTTACTTCATGTTAAATGCCAACTGAATGTTTAAAAAGACTTTTTTTTGAAGGTGCAGAGAAGATTCTTGGCCCCTGCTCAGTGGATCAAGACAGCCAAAGAGCTGCACTGAAGAGGCAACCAAGTGTTCCCCTTGGGCGATGTACAGTACAAGATGGGGGGAAACATTTGAACTTACTCCCCAAGAAGACAGAGTGGAGAAAGGAAGCATTTTGATGATGCAAGTATTTTTTTCAGCTTTCTATTCTGGAAGGTGCTCAGATACCACCATGACAGGCACAGTAAAAGAATCTAAATAGAAGAGAAAAGGTATGGATAGTGATGCCAGATTGCCTGCTATTGGGCTCCCCCAGGCAGAGCACACAGGTCAGACCACTGAGAGCAATGGGTAAGAAAAAAGAAAAGAAAACATAGGAGAGGGGCCTAGGAAAAAAGGAGACCTTGGTTTTCCCCAAAGAAAATGGCAGTATTCTCCCCTACTCCTAGTAGGCTGTTGATAGGCACTCAAATACTATCTTGATGAGCACAGACATGCCAGTCAAACTATAAATCCCTTAGAACTTGAGGCAAAATTTGCAGTGGCAAAAAAAAAAAAAAAAAAAATCACAGATGCAGTTAAAAAACAAAGAAGACAGGGTATAAGAGCTGACACTAATCATTGAACCAAACACATTTTCAAGGATTTCTAACTTCATATTGAGTTCACATCTGAGAAACTGTAGCACAAAAGATGACCAAATACAGCTTAGGGTCACTTACAGTTTGCATTTTTCCAAACTGAACAAAGGCATTTGTAACGAGTATGAAAGAATTCAGAGCTAACTTTTAGGAACTCAAAATGGGGAAAAAAAACCCACTAGTATCTATATTTTACCTGATTTAGTGCAGACATGCAAGTTATTACAGCATGCAGTTCTTAACAGTAGAAGGAGGCCTGATGGATAGCAGCTGACAGAGATTGCTCAGAGCACACATGATTATAAATGAAACAAAAGGAGCCAAAACAAAAAAATATGAGGGCTTGGGTTTTTTTGGTCTCCATAGCTTGCAACATTGCTTAGGTTCATATTACTAATAAGGACTCAATCTCTGTGTTACTCCAGGTTTTCAGCAAAAACAGTTAAATGCATATTGTATCAAATAATATTTAACGTCTGTAAACACACACGGTAGTGTTGTAAGTTTATGTACATGTGTACACACACACCCAGCATGGTCTGGAGTTTTATAAAGAGTATATTGGTGAGAGTTTGTGATGGCTACATTATTGACAACTCATAATAGATATTGGAGATGCACACGTAATGCTGACAGACCCTGGTCATCGGCAGGCAGGACTGAACCTGGGGCATCGGGAGCTTAGTACATGAGCCTCTACTGCGTGAGCTACAAGCCAACTGGCTGTTAGCGAAGGCAATAGAGCAGACTCATTTTATCTCTGTAAGTGGTGTCGGTGCCACCAGATGGGACAAACACCATATCCAGAAGGTATGTGGATTACATACACACTCACACACAACCACATGCCAACCTTTCACAAATCCCCTATACCTATCAAAAAGGCATGTGTACTGGAACGTCATATTCAGTGCGCTCTCAAAAACTTTTAAAGTATTACTAACTTTCCTTCTCCAAGCCTTTTGGTATTACCAGTTAACATTAAGAAATGAAATTTTTGCAGTAACTTTTTAGTTGCCAAAAGAGTTATTTTGAGAAAATGGAAATCTGCACTGATTCCTCCCTCATACACAGATTGGGTTTGTGATCTCTCTACTACTGCATTAATAGAAAAAAAAGTCACTCCGTCTAATAGAAACACTTGGAAAAATGAGGATGTCTGGTCACACATGAAAGTATTGCATACTTTTGCAGTTTAGTATACATTAGTCCTGGATACTTGTAGTTATGTTTTCATTTATCTATTTAATCATTTTAACTATTGATGCCCTGCATGACCTCTATGGGTTTTTGTTTGTTTGTTTTGTTCCAGGTTTTACAAATAATGAATGTTGAATAGTGTGACGTAATGCTATTTCCATCATGCACATGTATTTATATGTTTTGTTTTTCTATATATTTTATATGAAAAATAAAATTAAAACAGGTAAGATCTTCAAATACCTTCTGATTTTCACACGCATTATAGTTTACAAAATGAGAGTAAAACCATGTAACACCTCAACTTTCTTAATGACGTCCCACAGAAGTACCACAATTTACTCAGAATGACTCCTCTTAGCAACTCATCTTGTCCTAGATCACAATTTATTGAATATAAAATGAAGGAAGGAACCCTGCATTAGTACATAGCCACCAGAATCCCCATAGCTAACAACTCTAAAGATCATGATTGGATTCAGAATGTGGTACACCCACTGATTTTTGCCATTAGAAGATAGCAGCAGAACTGATGATTGAAATCTGGTTATTTCAACAAGTTGAGAAGATTATTATGAAGAAGATATCTCTGATAAATTAACAATTTTTCAGTCCACGATACCTTTGAGATCATACTGTTCTCAGAGAATAGTACTTCAGATTCTCTTTCATGTAATAAAAGTTATTTCATCAGGCCCAGTGAGTTCACTCTTGAGATGATCAATATCTGATGCATAGATGCTCCATAGGTTTCTGTAGTACACGAAGTCCCAAGTTTTTGAGAAGCTGTTTTCCAGGAAACACATTTAAAAAACAAATTGTTGAAAAAGATAATCAGAGTAAAATTCAATATTCTCCAAAGCAACATAAATCTAACAAATGTTATATGCTGTAATCTAATAATATTCAATGTTCTCCTGGACGGTATTATGCTTCCTTCTTATGATGAGGAAAGAGAAAATAGCTTATTTAATCCATTTACATATTTCCCTGCTAACTTAAAACAAAATTATTCCAAAGTCTACCTGTAATTATTAAGAGCACTTCAGGCACTTTAATGCCTTTTTGTTATTTAAAAACAGCCATCTATTTCAGAAGCACAATTTCTCTTCAAAGTAATACTACGTGGAATATGGTCTCAGGTTGACAACATTCACGGATCTCTGTTGCTTTAGTCTTTCACAGGTTGGTTTTAATTTTTTCAAAACATACTAATATTTTGGTTGGGGGTTGTGTGTGTGTGTGTGTGTGTGTGTGTGTGTATTTCTTTTACCTCAGCTTCTTGTTCCATTTTAGTGATATTTTATTGCTCTTTCAACTGAAATTCTACCAGTTTTTCTTTATGCTCAAACTGCTGTTTATTTGCCACCAATTGCATTCTAACTGCTTCTGCTGTAATTGCATCTGGGACAGGTAAAGACAGACCCTGTTTTCTGATCACTGTCCCTTAGCAGATTTTCCAGTTCTTGCTCTGGGGCTTTCTTCTTAAAGGATAACCTCCTTTGTAAGCATAGATCTTCAAGGGCATTTCTGTCAAGACCTTCATATGATCACAACTCATTCATTGTAATTAATCTTTAACCCTTAAAACTCAAGTAGCGTGCAGATTTTGATCCAAACCCAATTGACCTGGTTCTGTGGATCCTGCCAACTATGCCAAATGTGACCGGGTGCCTGGATGGGCCACACTGATAATGCTATAATCAGGGCAGACTGGAAGGAATAGGGCAGACAATCCTTCAAACTATATATCCTTCAAACTATATGGTTTATTCTATAATTAGATTCACCAAGCCAGTAACAGAATAGCTTCTGTAATATCACACTAGTCATCAAGAAGCCAAATACCGTCCCCTTTAAGCATTCTAGTCCTCAACTTCCATCTAGACAGCAAAGTCGAATATAGTGAGGAGTTATTGAAAACCTGATGCACCATATGCGAGGTCCATCAATCCCAAAGGACCAGACATTTATCTCCAGGTCAATAAGAGTCTCAGATTTTACGCAGATGCCAATCCTTTAATAACTATAAGACTCAAGGTTTAATAATAAAAGGAAGGAAAGAACAGAGTTGCTGTGGTTAAAAGATCAATATACATACAGATATCTGAAAAGCCCTTAGATCAGTTTCATAGCAGAGAAGGTGACGCTGCTGATTTGTAAATATATTTCTGGAATAAATTTAAAAGGCTATAGTTCAATAAGTGGTCCAGGTGTATCGTTTGTTCAAGTTCTTCCATGAGAATTTCAGAGTAAATCCACAGTAAACCTGGAGACCTCAGTCTTGTGGCTTAGGCCTTCCCAGTTAAAGTTTAAGCAGAACCGAGATAAAAAGGATCAGGCCCTAAACTTTCTTTAGAGTTCTCTAGCAAGCTGATAAGCCTCTTGACAGCAATTGTCACAGGAGAACCTTCGCCCAGTGAAGAATAGTCAGTGCAGATTGTTGCTTTGAAGCTAAACTTCTTTTTTCTATGCATACACAAGTAAACCAGTTGCATTCATTTACATAAGGCAATTAGCCATTCCAACTATCAAAACAGTTCACAAATGGTTTACCATGTGGAATTACAAGTTTCAAGGCAAGATTAGGACAATAATATTATTACACCACAAGTCCCATCTAAATGATAATATCCCCTTTTGAGCTCTGAAGGAATCAACAGAATACAGTAATAACGCTTTATGAGACAGGAACAGTATTTAGCATCTACAAGCTAATTAGATCACACTGTTAAACTTCTAACAAGATACAGGTAAACACTAACAAATACACTTAGCACCTATTCTTGAATCTCTAACAATACAGGCCAACATAATAAAGATTTGCGTTTACTTAACAAGGCTTTGATAACTATCTACAAGGAATGGCCTTGTTTACTATTTCAATACCCTTTTGATATGTCCTTAAGGGCTGCTTCCAGGTCACCCGGCTTGCTGATTTTTTAACTTTCACTGGCGCAGTGTTGCACTATGTTAAAACAGTAATAACTGCAAACACTACAAGAAAAAATATACACAATTCTAAACCTTTTAAGGTGTGTCATATACTGTATTTTCTGGCGTATAAGACTACTTTTTAACCCAGGAAAATCTTCTCAAAAGTCGGGGGTCGTCTTATACGCCGGGTGTCGTCTTATAGGGCGGGTGCTGAAACTTCCGAGCCGGACTGGAGAATCTGCGGTCGCCGCATATGGTGTGGGGAGCTCAAAAACGGCCGCGGCCGCATCCCTGCCCAATGACGAGGTGAGGGGGCGCCTCACCGGGAAGGTGTAAGTGAAGGGCGGAGCAAGCTGCAGGCGTCCGGGACGCCCGGGGTATGGAAAAAAGAGAGAGTGCGGCGCTGTGCCCAGAAAAACACGCCTCTTTCACCCGTCTGGCCCGCCCTTGTATCCTATTACCGTACCTCCTTCTCTGCCTCTCAGATCTCGCTCCTGAGGACTGCAGTGAAGCGGCGCAGTCACGCATGTGTGAGATCTGAGAGGCAGAGAAGGAGGTAATAGGATACAAGGGCGGGCCAGACGGGTGAAAGAGGCGTGTTTGCGCTATCGCTCTGATAGTCTTGGAGACAGGGAGGGCTGGGCAGGCAGGGAGAGCTGACCAATCCAAGCAGGCTTTGTATACAACAACCAGCCAATCGCCGGTAAGGTACATCGCTTGCCGTGATTGGCTGGTTGTTGTATACTGGGTACCACATACAGTACAGCACCAGTATCTGTACCTGTTCATACAGTATAGCACCAGTACATACAGTACAGTATACAAATGTCCAACAGTCAAAACCCCATCATGGCTCCACCAGCAAGAAGAAAGAAATATGAAGCCAGTTTTAAACTTAAAGTTGTAAACTTTGCCATGGAACATAATAACTGCGCTGCTGCAAGACAATATGGAGTAAAAGAAAAGATGGTTCGGGACTGGAAAGCAAATGAAAAAGCATTAAAGAGTATGCCAAGGGGTAAGTGTGCATTAAGAAGAGGCACTCCACATTGGCCAGAACTCGAAAAACATGTAGCAGACATGGTGAATGAGCATCGCCAAAACGGTTATGTAGTGACACGAAATAAAATACTTTTGTTTGCACTTCAGTGGGCCAAATCTAACCCAGATCACAGCAACAGATTTAAGGCCACTGTATCCTGGTGTACTAGATTCATGGGAAGGCATAATATGGTACTGAGGCAAAAGATGAAAATTGCCCCAAAATTACCTGCAGATCTTGATAGCAAAGTAAATAGTTTCCATCGATACGTAATACAACAGCGCACTAAACATGGCTATGCGTTAAGTAGTATTGGAAATATGGATGAAACTCCAATGAATTTTGATATGGTTGGAAATAAAACTGTCCATCAAAAAGGTGAAAAAACAATTTTAATTAAAACAACAGGACATGAGAAGTCCAGTTTTACAGTGGTACTAGGATGCACAGCTGATGGCGCCAAACTGAGACCAATGATTATTTTTAAAAGAAAAACAATGCCGAAATTCAAGTTCCCTGTTGGTTGTTTTGTACATGTGAATGAAAAAGGCTGGATGGATGAAGAAGGGGTAAAGCTATGGCTTGATAATGTATGGAGCAGGCGACCAGGTGGACTTATTAAAAAATGTAGTCTACTGGTGTGGGATATGTTCAGGGCTCATTTAACTCCCAGCACCAAGCAAATGCTTGCAAGACTAAACACAGATGCGGCAGTTATTCCTGCAGGATTGACATCGTTGGTACAGCCACTGGATGTGTGCCTAAACAAGCCATTTAAAGATCGCATTCAAGAACAGTGGAATGAATGGATGGTTAGCGGCGAAAAGTCATTCACAAAAGGAGGAAACATGCGTGCTCCACAGTTGGATGTTTTGTGCAAGTTTGTCATAAAAGCCTGGAATGATATTGATGCAGAAACAGTAATCAAGTCTTTCAAGAAGTGTGGCATATCAAATTCATTAGATGGTATGGAGGACGACTACTTGTGGCAAGATGAAGAGGAAGCCGAAGCTGAGACCACACCATCTGATACGGAATTCGATCCATACGATGACTGCCTTACAAATGTATCACAAGATGTCATTGATGTACTTATGATATCAGATGACGAACAGGAGGATTTTGAAGGCTTTTAAAGGGAAACTGTCACGCCAACAAAACCTGTAAAAATACCGTAGCTTGCAGTTATGATGGGCGTTGCTAACTCGCCAGGGACTTGCCCGGCACTTGCTCTCTCTCTCTTGTTTGTTATCTTCCTCCTATCATCATCAGTTCCAGTTTGGTTGACAGCTTAGAAAACAAACAGCATGGCAGCTCCCATGGGTTTATTGTCTTATCCTTCCTTTCAGCTTTAGAGTGAATTAGGAAAAGTTTAATCCACTTGCATTGTTTTATGTTTACATGTTTGATGACAAACAGCCTTATGTTTATAAGTGACAGTTTTCCTGCTAAGTACCTGCATGTCATAAGCATTTGAATTAAAATTACCATATTGAAATCAAATCTGATGTTTTTTTAATTTTTTTTTTGGTGTGCGTTGGAAGAGGGGTAGTCTTATACGGCGAGTATATCCCAAACTCTATATTTTAACTGGAAAAGTTGGGGGTCGTCTTATACGCCCAGTCGTCTTATACGCCGGAAAATACGGTACAAAAGGACACTACTAGCTCTGACTGAGATCATGTGGTGTTGAGAAGGAACTGGAGATGCAGTCGGTACCCTCTATCACCTTGGATAGAAACCAAGGTAATAAACCATGAGGAGAGGAGAGGGTGTATGCGCAGACCAATGGACACTATTTCTTTCAAATTCTCTGGCTCCAGACTCATGGTGCGCATGTGTGAACCCCTCCCCCCGTGGACCATTACCTGAAGAAGAATTATGCCTTTTTGCAATAAAGTATTTCTTCACACAACGCACACTCAACCTGTGGAACTCCTTGCCAGAGAATGTCGTGAAGGCCAAGACCATAACAGGGTTCAAAAAGAAACTAGATAAATTCATGGAGGATAGGTCCATCAATGGCTATTAGCCAGGATGGGCAGGAATGGTGTCCCTAGCCTCTGTTTGCCAGAAGCTAGGAATGAGCAATAGGGGATGGATCACGTGATGATTACCTGTTCTGTTCATTCCCTCTGGGGCACTTAGCACTGGCCAATGTCGGAAGACAGGATACTGGGCTAGATGGACCTTTGGTCTGACCCAGTAGGGCCGTTCTTATATTCTTAAGGTAAACACAATTCCATATTTACACACAACTTCAATAGGCAAAGACAAAAAATCCTTTTTAACATGGAGGCCTTTATCCCATCAATTCTACTCAAGGGTTTGAACAGGAATTGTATGTCTGTGTTTTCAATGTGTTTTTTTTTCATGGACTTTCTTAATGCCACATGGATGTATAAGACTTGAGGCAATTTTTTTTTGTTCCACAAACAATTTTAACATGTTTCCTTCATGCCTGAGTGTACTATTTCTTGCTTGCAAAAGGAATCCTGTCCTTAAAAAAATAAAGACTAATAATTAATGGTATGGATCTTGATTGTTAACATGGTTAGAGTCACAGGCTCAGATTTTACTGCTAGATTCACTACTTTTGCAAAAAGACCAAAACAAAAGCACAACATGTAAATCATCATCACGATACATCTCAAATGGACATGGCCTACTCGCAAACCAAGGGTCATCTGAATCTCTCTCTGGCAAGGTGCTAAATTGGTCTGATTGTATATTCAGTTTATGTCCATCACCGGCCATCTTCTTGTGCCACCAAAGCTTTTGGCATCCACACGATTGCCAGCTGTGTATCAGCTTTGGCATTTGTTGGTATTCCAGTCTTATAATATCTTCAATAAATGTAAATAGGTAAGCTCCTCTATTATTTACAGGACATTACTTAGCACTTATCACTGCAGTACCTGAACACCTCCAAATCAATGTATTCCCGCAAACATCACTGGGAGATAGATTGCTGTTATTATCTCCATTTTACAGATTGGTGATTGAGGCACAAAGGTGAAGTGACTTGCCCAGGGTCACACTGAATACCACAAAGTCACAAGATAGTATACTGTACTAGTTAGATGTAGTGTGTAACCAGAACTATACACAACCCCCCAAAATGTATAGCCATTGTGTTTATTTGCAAGGATAGATATGGAGAGACAGGGGTCTCTATTCATTGGAATAATATATGGAATGATATAAAAATAAAAGCCAAATATTCAAAAACCTCTTCACACTGAAATATAGTGGTATCCTAACCCCATTGTTTTCAATAGCATTAATAGTTTGTACTTTATAGAACTCAGGGCAGATCCTCTGATGGCATAAAATGTCATAGCTCACAATGTAGCTATAACAATTTACTTCAAGGATCTGCCTAAGACATGGAAATTGTTGATGTTATTGTGAGAGTCTGAAGGCTACTGATTTCAGGCTCCAGTGTTGCATTTCAGTTCCTGACTCAGTGCTCTCTCTCTTTGCATACAAGGTGATATATCAGCTCTCACATAGGCTAAATGACCTCACAAGATATGCCAAGTGTTCCCAATTCCAGCCCAGGAACAAAACCAATTCATTGTCATTGGCAATCATCCAGTTCCCTCATGTCTGATCAAAGATAATCTTGGAGGAGGATGCAGCAGTGTCCTCTGTTTGCTTCTTTTCTAAAATGTACGTATCTTAAAGAATGTCCGTTTTTTTTTTTTTTTTTTAAAAAGTTGGTTTGAAAACTAAACTTTTACCAAAAACCATTTGCAAAAAAAAAAAAAAAAAAAAGGCTTTTTAGATTTCATCTGAAGATGGAAAATTTTCAAAGGAAATTAAAAAAAAAAACCAAAACAAAACAAAACAAAAAACTTCCTGCAAAAAACAGACTTTTTTTAACCTACCCTAATAGTTGAGGAGCTGACTTTCTATTGATAAAGCTTCAGGCATGGTATTTAAAGCTCATTTGTCATGTTTACATCCAGATTTAAAAGGATGATTCAGAATAGGATGGAATATCAGCATCTTTATGAGATTTTCCCCTCTCATGATAGCCTACTCTAGATTAAAAGTGCCTCCACTCACCATCTTCCCCCTAGCTTACCTAGGTTTTCCACTGAGTTTTGCACTGACCACTTATACAGATTTTCTTGTTTCATATATAGTAATGTGTGTTCAGATCCACAGAATCGATTTACAACTGATCTGGAGGGTGAGAGGGGGGAAAACCATCTCCATTATTTCTTGGGAATGGATAAAATGACAATGGTCCAAACTGTCAAAGAGGCCTCTCAACACAGCTTCTAAATTTGTATGCAGTTTTACACATGCAGTGACTTGGAGCTCAGCAATATAATCTGTGCTCACAAACTGGGTAATCTATCTACCTGACAGGCATTCAAAGACAGTAGTTTGTGACTTCCTGGTTTGCACACACTATTTATATAATTTTTGCTCACAACATTATACATGCAAATAGAAGCCATTTAAAAAAAATTACCTCAGATCTAGTTTAATACATTTAAATCTCTTCCTTTCCCACTCCATGGCTGTCCATGCTCATCTATTACCTGGTAATCTCTACCTCAGCTACTGCAACCTCAGTTCTTCATCTCTGACCTGTCTCTTTCCCAGTCTTGCCTCCTCTCACCTATCCAAAACACCACTGCTGAAATCATTGTCCTCATCCACTGCTCATTCTTCATCCATCCTGTATTTGACTCTCCACACTAGTTTCCTCTCATCTTCTCTATCAAGGTCACACGTCTACAAAGCCCTACTCCAACTTACTGATGTTCTCATTTCTTCCTCCTCCTGTTTCCTCAACTCCTGTCAAGTCACCATCCTAAACACTCCCTTTGTTTCTTTATTCCCTTCTTCCATGCTGCCTATTATGCTCAGAACTTCCCTCCTTTCATTGACCATTCAAGTGACCATTCTTTCCCAAACATATTTTTAAGATATTCCTTCTCTGGAGCTTAAGATTAATCTGTAAAGCAATCAAAGAAATAGATATAGAAATAAACAATGGTTATACAATAAACAAACCACATTGCTAAACCTACGAGATTCAGGTCATCTGATGCATAACACAATATGGCCCTGATTTTGATCTCCCTTATACCAGTTTTATACCTGTGTAACTCCATTAATTCCAGTAGTTACACTCCCAAGTCATGCCAGAATAGGCAAGATCGCATTCAGGCAGTGTCGCTCTACCATATTGTTCACTTTAGAAAGTAAGTTGCTTGTGGAAGGGACCTCATCTTCCTCTTTTGTTTGGTACAATACTGAGTGCACTAGACACTACTTATATGAATGATCATTTTTAAAATGAAAATAAGGAATATCTTTTTCCATCTCTAGGTTCTTTTTATTCGCTTTAAGGACTTATCTATACTATTTAAAACATTCCTTCATGTCATCCAGTAGAAAAACACAAGAAGAGGGGAGGAAGGGAATTGAAACATGTCTCACGTTTTAATCATACCTTCCTCTCTTTCTTAGCTGCACTGAAATTGAATTAATCAAACAGTATCAAAAACAAAATCCCGATAAACAGATCACATTACTGGCAAACTTAACTGAATTTCATCTTCTTAAATATATATGCACAAACCTCCATTGCTTTTTTAAAAAGAAAGGGTTTCTGGAACAATGCCAGAGTTTCCTTCTTATTTTTGGATTAAAATTGTACCCTAATACTAGGTACACTGCAGTCCGTTTGTTTTTTTTATTCCCCTTGGTGTTTCCTGCATTTTAGCAGGCCAGCATCACCGGTGATGATGCTTAACAAAAAGCAAACAAAAAATAGCAGACACAGCAAGATATATTAAATTAGAGACCCACAGCATATGCATTTAAGGGCAATGATTCTGCATAGATGTATTTAAATTTACCACAATTGTAGGGATAAAAAGTTACCTGTCTTTGTTCCGTATTTTCACCTGCCTCCAAATGAAGACTGCAAGTGTTTTCAAAAAGGCTGAAAGATTGTCTGGTGCCAGGTACTGTTACACCTTTTTATCACCAGCATTGCACAAGGTTGTGCTACAAATGATAACGATCCCTCAGCATAAGGGACAAACAGAACTAGTGGAAACAGTGTGGGGGTGTGAGGAGCAAAGCAGGATCTGACCAGTGCACAGGGGGAGAAGTACAGCTCCATGGGGGAATACCTGGTATTCCAGAGCAATCAGGTCTGGATTAAGGCCTTCCAGGGCCCTAGGCACATTAGAGCATCACATCATGACTCCACCCCCACACAATGGCCCTGCCCCGCCCGCCCCTAATGGCAGTGGCAGAGGAGACCTCCTTCCTTTTCAGAGACAGAAACTCTTCTCCTCTCTCCGGGAGCAGCAATTGACATGCCACTTCCCTCCTGAGCAGCAGGAGTGGCAGCAGAGGCCTATACTTACTTTAGCAGCTTGGTGTATAGCACTGACACCCCTGGGTGGGTTTGTCAGCAGTGGAGATTGAGATTGAATTTGGGACCTCTGGATCTTAATGTGTGAGCCTCTAGTGTCTGAGCTAAAAGCCTCACCTCTTTCAGCCAAGGCTGTATCAGCCTCATCAATTGCTAGTTGACCTAGCCCCAACTTGACAGGGACAGATTGTGATACTGAGTAGGCATGATTTATAGGGGGTTGGGCTGGGCTCACTGCACTCCTCACCTCTTGGTACACACTGAATCCTCTTCTGGAGCAATACTGACAACCCATAGAGGTGAATGGGGCAGTTCACACACTTCCCACAGCTATACTTTCAGGCTCTCTGCAGGTTGACAGATGTTACTGCCCTGGTTACACCTAGTGTAACATTTTTCAAGCTTCACTTCATATCCACAATTGCTAAAAACTTACTCTTTCAAAAATGAAAGCTGAGACTCTGATGTAAACACATGAATCCCAGAGCTAGGGCTATAGGCATGGTCTGCAGTACTTATGCTTCAGTCCAGTCCTGTGTGCCATAAGCACTTAGGGGAGTAGCTCAAGGGAAGCCACTGGCTCTTCTTATATCTGGATTCTCTAGTCCTTGTTCTGGTGGGGTAGAGACAGTGCAGATGTGACAGAGGCTACCCCAAGCCTGGGGGTGGAACAGCTGCTGCGTGTAGGTCAAATGACACTTCATGTAGGGTGGGGGGTTTCCTTCCTTCCTAGACCTCCAGAGATTCCCACTGCACAGCCCAGCTACTCAGACTGTGCCCTACTGAAAGACCTTTGGCATCAAAGAGAAAACCTTAAATAACAGGAGTTTAAGAAGATCCATAAGGCTATTTGGTTTTGTTCTGAGCCAACTTTCATCCATCATAACCACAAGTTCCTCTGGCCTCATTCCATGGCACGATCCCAACCCTCCATTCTTCCCCGAAACAATGCTCTTCTGGGAACTAGGAAGCAAGGATTAGGCAATGTAAATTCTAAGATTAACATCAAGGCTGCATGACAAACTTCTTTCCAACAGAAAAGCACTCCTAACTCACAGGGCACAGCAGCAACCATCAGCAGAAGCATCCATGTCCTGGCTTGCGTCAAATCTGTGCCATGGCATCCTCCTCCTTAGGCAAAGGCCTCCTGCAATGTAATATTCCATATCTAATTCTGCCAGTAGAGGCTGTTACGATAGCAGCATTTAACATCCCACTCCTCATCAGAACGGACTGTATAAATTTGTCTCCACAATGCTCCCACGAGGCTCTGTACTGAAAGACCACAGGGTACAATGTGAACTTTGAGCTATTCTCGCTATCACCAGACCAATCCCCTATACCTCACTTTAATTCACTTCAGAAGCTACCACTTTTAATTTTAAAAGCAAAAACCTCTCCTCGTGTAGAGGGAAATGTTGGCATGCCAGATTTCTGCTTAGAGTGCTCACCTTCAGCCAAGCTACAACCCCCTGAAAATATAGGTTTATGCTGGAAGTGCTGACACAACCTAAGATACAGCTTTGTGAATGGCATGTTACTATCTTTTATGAAATTCCCGTTTCACTGCAATGATCTACCTCATTCAAGGGTTTTGTTGTTACAACCTCAAAAGAGTGATGCTAAGCCCTTATTGCCAGGCGCTCGCAAATTAACCTTGAGTGCCTCAGAACAAATATACTCATCCAAAGGGGATAAAGGAAAGCCTGGTACATTTAGCGCCCATTTCTCTTCCTCTTTCTCCTCCCCACTCTTTGCCACCAGCTCTACATTGCTCCCTGCTCTTCCCTGAGACCCCATTCCGACCTATCCCCCCTATGCTCCTTTTGAAACACTGTGCAGGCCTTTTTACCTCAATGACTATATATTCAACCATGCATTTGTTTTGATCTGTGATCCTCTAGGCCGGTGAGCATTCAAACATAATAAACGCCTGTATTTGCATTTCATATTGCACATTTGCACACAGCCATTGCACATTCAAATTTATTTGAATATGTGATCAGAGTTCTCTTACATTTAAAAAAGTAAAGATGTTTATGCAAAAACGGTCTTAAGCAACATTACAGTTGAAATTCTTCTGGGAGCAAAGTGTTATTCAATTTTTAGTAATGTGAACAGCAACAAATTTTTCAAAGGTAGGCACCAAAAAAGTTAGGCATTTAAATCCATAATTAGAAACCTCAATAAGTGACCTGGTATTCAGATACTGAGCAACTTCTATTGTCTTTGACTTAAAACTGTTTTAAGTGCTCAGCTGGTCAAAAAATAGACCCCCACTTATAGCTTCCTAATTTTCAGCAACCAAAATTGGGACAATCGGTTCAATACAAATGCTACATTAAGGTGTTATGGCAGTATTTCTTGGACAGTGAAATAGTAGAAAATATAGTTTAAGCATATTTAAAAAAAAAACAAATATTATGGAGGCATTGGTTGTGGCCATGCATTTAAGGCCGAGTTGAATTTTACACTTAAAGCAAGGATTCATCATCTTGGCTTTTCATGATAACCATATGGTCTTTTTCACTGCTTAGGTAGCTGTAAAGATAACACATGCATTCAGGAGGAAATGGAAAGAGTGAAAATATATTGACCAATGTACCTGTAGATATAGGAGGACACAGAACTAGATTTGAGCAAAAAGTGTATCCTCTCTCAGCTCAGGTCCAAAAAGAGTGGTTATTGTGAACACCCAACAACTGCGGAATTTGCTTAAAAAATCCCTTAGGGCAGATATCAACATTCTCAAGATGGCCATTAACCCCAGGATAAGTTCTATGAGCTGAATGATCTCACTTTACATTTCAGAAAGCACATTAAGGCATATTGACAACATCTTCAGGGTTTTTCAGTGGGACGGTAAGAAAGCAAGGCTATATCCAGATAAATAATACTGTATTGCTCGTGTACCAAAGGAAGAAAATATATTCATTTATACCAACTAGATATTACACAAAACATTCTTTGCAATTGAAGCACATCTCCTTGGAACCCAAATAAACACTGAAGCTATAATGGATTACAAACATCAGTGAAATAAGATGCCCCAAAAGATGGAATTGCAGCCTTAGGAACATTTATGATGATTCAAATGAAAGATTTGTACGTCAAAGCCATCAAGATAATCCTTCATCGAATTTTGTGGGCACCATTCCTTTTACAAAGAATGAGTCTACTTGCCCGTGAAGAATGCTGGAAATTTTAAGGTTGAGATTTTAAATACTAAGTACTGCACCCATATACCCATGCCTTGCATATGTTAAAGCACAAAAAATACCATAACAAATAGTAATTTATCCCCCTTGCTTTGTATTTAGGACCTGATTGTCAGATTCAGCCAAGCCCTACTTGAAGTAGGAGACAGTTTTGGGGGGGTTGTGCATACAGGGCACAAAGATGGCTTTCTGCTGTCTTTGCAGCTACTGCATTCTGGGGCCCAGTTCAGTCTTACTTGTTTATGGTAAAGCAGCCTATTAATTATTATCATTAAATTGTTGTACTATAATTGCACCTAGCAGTCCTAGTTATAGACCATGCATAGCCTCCACTGGCAATGGTGCCACAGAATCACCTTGGGAACCAGGCATGAAGACAAATTCCAAACACTTATCCTTTGCCCCAGTTTACACAAGGGACGCAAAGGGGTGTACGTAAAGCTGCTGTGCAGACCCTATGTGATATACTGGCAGAGTGGCACAAAGGAGACAAAGTACACAGAATCATACCCATTTAAGTTGTATTTTGTATATTTTTAGTGTTTATCTGGGATCCAAGGAGATATGTTTGCAATTGCAATGATAAATTTTAAATATCTTAGCATGTACAATGTTATTGTTGCTGTGCAAATCAAGCTGTGTTTATTTAAAATCTTTAAGGGCCTTCCCAAACAAAGTCACATCAATGATTAATATCTATTTGTGTATATACAGAAACATAATATCCATTAGTGGAGGACTGAATAGCTGTAATTTCTAGATTGCAGATACAAACCCAATTCAAGGTGGTAGTGATCAAGGATTGAAAACCATCAGATGGAAACAATGTAAAATGGAATAAATCTGTAGTCTGTTTACAGTCTCTTGAGGACAGGTGTCTATAAAACAAACATAATCAGAAGTGGTATATTGCCAACAGTCTCATTCAGAGCTTGGTCTTCTGTAGATACACATTTTAGTCCTCAAGTTCAGCATAGGGAAGCTTTTTCTGTGGACCAGAAGAGGATTCCAGGTGTTCTCCATCGCTCATAATTAGAGCTAATCCAAAAATTGGAACTATTAATAATTTCCTGTGTGTGCATTTTTCGACCTGTTACAGTGGTCAAAAACTTGTTTAAAAAAATTGAAAAAGTTGTTCTGGATTTTTTGACAACCTCTCCCACATAAGCATCTCCAAATGTACTTTGACATAAAGTTCTTAGGCTCAGTGAGATGTTTTCTTCAAAGACAGTGTACTATCTATGGCCTCTATTTAGCAAAGCACTTCATACAAGCTTAACACCACTGAGTTCAATGGGATTTAAACACATGCTTACACTTCAGTAGGTACCTAAGAGCTTTGCTGAATTGGGACATATTTTCCACACTTCTAGAGCACAGCTAACTAACATTTAAACACCACCTTGTCTTGTTTGAAAAGATTGGAAGTAATGGTAGCCAAAAAATAGGATACTGCAAGTGGCACTCTAGTCATCCAGCAGTAGGCAGACCCAAAACCCACTACAAATACCAGTCAACTGCTGCCATATTCACAAGGCAATATCCCAAGTCATGCCAATGAAAATTCACTTCACAGAGAGTACACAGTTTCATGCATGTGAAAACAGGGTAGAGCTAAATACATGGTAGGGATGTATAATAAGTGACGAAGAAAAAGAGGAAATGATTTCTCAGTGGAGTTTCCCCACTTTGGTTTGTGGTAGCAATTCAGTTTATTTCAAGTTCTGGGAAAGGTTGAGAGGGTTTGGGGTTTGAATGTAGCCCAAACCTAACTTCAGAGGTTTGTCCATCCCCTTTTTCATGGAAATGGCATTTTTATGGCTCACCACCTCTTGAAACAGATTTGTTGTAAATTGAAACTTGACCTTTTTTGTACAACCAGTTAATGACTAACACTGTTCTGCTGTTTAATAACTGTACACACTAAAAAAGAATATTCAAAATGTCCATAAACAAGCCATATTTGGGTTTTTTTTTTTTTGAAACTAGCAACCCTTCTAACTTATAAATAGTATTCTATTATCAGGAATATTCCTGGTGTCCTATTCCATCACCCGAGGACAGGTTTTTTTGCCTCTATGTACTGGTACTTAAACTGACCCAACACTTCTAACACCAGGGATGGGGCCATCCCTTCCCCCCCAGTATATTAATACTCACACAATGGTGCAATTTATGCTTTTCGACTGTAATTTCCTCCACCATTAAATTGTTATTGGATGATTCTGTTTAGCTACAAAGCAAGGGTACATACTCTCACCATCATTGACATCCGATCCTTGAAAACTTAGTTAATTGTGGGGCCCTTGATATTCAAGGTTAGATATCAAAAAGAAACAAAATGTCAGACTTGCAGGTTTTCCAGTTCTCTCGTTTTTCTGCATCCAGGCAAAGTAAAGTATCCTCAAAGTAAAGCTGCTAGACACTATACCACTTATAAATAACGTACCTTCATGTTTTCTTATCTATAATATACAGTGAACCTCGGCAATCAGTCAGTCAGCTACAGAAATAGTTCACAATTTAGGGAAGAGTATGTTGCCTTCTCATTTTTAGTCACACCACTCTCTTGGAAGGAAGCAAGAGAGAATTCCCAACAGCGTATAGGGAAATGAATAGAAGTATTGTTAGCACAAAGAGGATCTGAATGCTTCATAAGAATATCAAAGTTTGCTTGTCGTTTTTTCCCTTCTTCCTTTAAGTGTTTAGAAATTACTAACACGTTACCAAGAAGCAGCTTCTTAAATCTCATCCAGACTAATTAACCAGGGCTCCCGTTATGTCGGCAACCAAAAGAATCATTTAACAGAGCATGTTATTGGCCATGAGGGGAGGGTAAAGTGGTGCACGCACGTGGGAAGGTGGGTAGTTTTTTTGTGTGGTTTTGTTTTTCCCCTTTTAATAACATGTCAAGCATAATTATACTCCTGTCATCTGCATCTACAGGACAGGTTTTTAGTCACGATATCTTGCCTAGCATGTCGATGTTGACAGGCTCCTGTGACTCTATTCCAGGCACTCTGACTCTAAAGACGACAGGACTCTTGCCAAGATCCAAGTAATAGAATCCCTAGGAGGATAAGACTGCCCTAAATGACTGGGATAAGAGAACATTACGCTGGAGAAGGGTACGGTTCACTTTTGGGCCCATGGGGTAGAGATCAATCTACTTGGGATGAGGGACTTTGATTCAGGATGTTGAATGTAACCTGCCTACACTTAAATTTTAACAACTCAGAGTTCTGGGTAAAACGTTGTCAAGGCACAGGTTCAGAGGACTAGACCACTAATACACTTTTGTAAGATCCTTAAAAATAACTTAACTGGCATGTGAAAGGGCTACCTAGAACTACAACAAGATCATAGCTTAAATTCACAAAAAGTCATTACTGTTGTAAGGAATGAAAGTTCAGAATGCATGAAGCAGCACAGCAAGTGAAGTCACCTGCAATGAGTGTTTGTGGTTTGATGTCATTATCCAGGGGGGAAGGAGGGGGAGAAAATCTACATACACACCTCCAACAAGGACTGAAATATTCACCAAAACATTAAATACCTCAGGGCCTTCTGGAAAAGGAGAAAGACAGATTGATGCATATACACTAAAAACAGCACAGCCTGCATCACACTTTTCCTCCACGGCCCTGCCAGAGGTACTATTGGCTTCCTAATTGAGAAAAAACATTCATTCAGATGGGTTAAGGGATCAGCTCTCCCAATGCCCAGAGAAAAATATTTTCAGTCTTGAACATTCTGTTTGGGGTTTGGAGAGCAAATCTGGATGTTAATTAAGAGGGAACCTCTGTGGCTGATTTTGCAAGTCACACACTTAAGAATGGAAATGCCTGACTTTTAAAATTCCCTGCTGTTTGTCTTGTTTTTACTGATGGCCTGTACATTTCTGATAAGCACTTGGCAGTGAACCAATATGAATTTGATTTAATCACTTTACAGACTCATCCTTTGAGTATTCAAGGCATTTTTACTTCTAAGGATAAATGATACCTGAAGAACCACATTTTAGAGTATTGCTTGCTGTTGTATTCAGTGCTCTGCAAATATACAACATACCATATATTGACAAAAAATCCTGTGAAACTGCACCAGCCTTAGAATTACCCAAGAGGCATAAAAACACACCTGATTGAAGGCTTATACTAGAACTATACTTGAATTTCTTCTGGCTCACTGTAGGTTGGTATGCAAAAGCAACCAGGGCATGAAATTAATAGAAACTGCATGTTGGATGAGATCAAAAGCAAGTTTTGCACTAGTGTTTCAACTTTATCAAGGTTTGATAGCTCTCCTTGGAGAAGTCACTGACACTAATTCACAGCAATTCTTGAATTGTGGACAGCAGGTCAGGTTTTCTTTGGCAAGCTCCTTACTTTATGGTATGAAATACCAAAAATAAATACCATATAGGGAACACATGATGGTGAGGCGTAAAGGTTTTATCAGCATCAGTTAGGGAAGGCTGCGGGAATTCCCAAACGGCAAAGCCATGAATTGAGCTATGCAGTTTCATCTGACATGAGCAACAATAAAATATTTATGCCCCACCACACCATCTTATTTTCTCTACTGTTGGCTGACCTACTCCAAAGTCCCATGGTGCTTTGCAGCCAGGCCAAAGGCAAAAGAGAAAAAAAATACTAAGTTTTAGTTACAGACATTGCTAACTATCTGACAACTGCTCCTACAGTAAACAATGGACTTTATAAGAGTCAGCTTCACAAACCTTGATAAACAAAATATACTGGGAAACCAGTTCTCACAATCAAAATTAACAACCAAGAATTGCTTACTTATTAAGTTCCAGACAATAGACTGCATCAGCTCACAAGCAAAATTTTATTAAACAAAACATGGGATTTGTTTGTTGGTGTAGTTATAAATATTATTAAAAAAAAGAGATACATATCCAGAATAAGAAAGTAGTTATTAAGGAATTAGTATAGTATATTTAGAATTCTAAATGATGTTACTCTAAAACTGTACTATTGTTAGGTCCTGTAAACTTTGCATGATTGTTGCTCTATATATTGCAGGAAAATACAACAAGAAATATACTCAACTCTCTGCCTTTAGGTATTCTGCTATATTTGGCTACTACAGACCTCCGATCTTGCAAATATGTATGGAGTCAGATAAGAGAAAGTCTGTAAGGATTATAGTGTTATCCAATAGCACATACAATGTTATATATAATATCCACATATGTTTTGTATAACTATGCATTTTATTCATGTTAATCTCTTCCAAAATGCTTTTTATTTAAGTTAAACTATCTAACTACAGGGAGCTGTAAAATGTTGTAATTTTAGTGCTAGGTAATGAGACATTCCAGGGTGCAGGACAAGGCATACATTCTACTAATGCACAGCTAATGTGCCCTCTATATCAAACTATAGCTGGTGCAGGATGTCTCTAAAGGTCAACTAGTTACAATCTCTGCCCGGTTTATTGCAGAGTATGTGCCAGCTAGCAAAAAGTTTTCAAAGACATGTCAGAAAAAGATAGAGAAGAACGATGTGTTAGGTTTAAAGTAATGCAAAGAAATACTGAAACCCTCATCTGTTGTAAACAACCCTAGGATATAGAGAGATAAAGTGAAGTTCAGATTTTGAGACAGTTGACCAGCTGCACTGCTGCCTCCCAGATCAGTTGGTAAAGTACTGGCCTTCCTGTCTACATTAGTTTTTAACTAAGAACCTATATTAATCAAAGTTGACTAAGCCTACCTATCTGACATCTTGTTATAGAATCAAATTGAACCTGTTGCAATACATACCATATTACACAAACAAGCCATTTCAAAACAGAATTATTGGGATTATCTTGCATATTCTTCCACTTATAAAATGAAGCTTCCTTAAAACCATGAACCTAAGTGTACTACACTCAGGCCTTGTCTTCACTTACCGGAGGGTCCGGCGGCACGCAATCGATGTTCTGTGATCGATTTATCGCGTCTGGTTAAGACGCGATAAATCGATCCCGGATCGATCCCGGAAGTGCTCGCAGTCGGCGCCGGTACTCCAGCTCGCCGAGAGGAGTACCGGCATTGACGGGGGAGCCTTCCTGCTGCGTCTGGACCGCGGTAAGTTTGGACTAAGGTACTTCGAATTCAGCTACGTTATTAACGTAGCTGAATTTGCGTACCTTAGTCCGAAGTGGGGACATAGTGGGGACCAGGCCTCAGAGGAAGAAAAATTATAACTAATACTTTTTGAAACCCCCTAAAATTACAAAATGCTGCTGCAATTTTAAGGGCTGATATCTTCTTACCAGGGCTAAATAGAAGGTGCTTTTCACCATTACACAAACTCCCAATTCTGGCCCAGATGGGGTGCAAAGATATCAGACTCTAAATCTGTCACTGGTACAAGATGCAATATTACTCATCATGCACCTATGATTACTGTAATTTTAGGGGGGAATCCCATATTGTGGTAAAAAGTAGAAATCATTTCTGTGTTATTTATCTTTTTAAGCAGCTGCTATTTGAAGCTTCCAGGAGACCTGAAACATTACAGTGCCTAGCACAATGGGACCCTGATCCACAAGTAGGGCCTCTTAATGCTACCACAATACTTTAGAATAAGTCTCAGGGTGATGAGTTAGTGCACACAGTGCAGGTTAGATATTCAAATATACACAGTAAATACTATTATGCTGGAAGGTTAATGGCTGAGATCAAATAGACCTGGTTAAAGAAAGGAACAATTTATTTGAGGCTAAATAAAGGCACAATTAAGTCCTTTTATTTAATGAGATAGCTGGAAACAACGGAAGCCACCACCCAAGGCAATGGGTAGCATACAGCTTAATCCGGTGCTAAATTGTATGGGCTGAGGGGTTTCTTGGCTGAAAACACAGGAACTTGTTTGGCAAGCTATGCATGTTTTTGGGGGCAAAGAAAGACAGCGAAAAAGTCAGCAAATAGCAAGAAAAGACAGACACAACTCTCTGGGCACAGAATTGGCTGGAACTGGCCAGCTTGGTGATCAGAGCAAGGAAACTGTCGGCTGCTGTTTGTTTCTATTGCTTTCAGAGAAATATGATTCTGTGTGCATTCTTTGTAAATACACAGAATTGCACCAAAGAGTATACCTGCCTCATTTCATCCATCTCTTCTCCTAATTAAAATAAACGTGCAAGGCTCCAAATATTGGCTAACTACTTGTGCCAAAGCAGTAACAATACAAATGAGAGATTCTCAGCTTCCCAATAGGATAGACTTCTAGCTTTGGTAAAAGCTATTGTAGAGGACTTTAGTTTTAATGCCTCCTTCTGCCCTATAGTTGGACTTGTGGTGATTACAGCATCTACCTTTACAGTCAGAGGATTAAAAAAATAAATAAATAAATAGTCCCAGCTGATGTACACTGATGTAGCTCCACTGAACTTCAAAGACTGGGCTATATCAATTCACACTAGTGGAGGATCTGGCCTAATATTTATAACTCTCGAAACTGTTTGTAAAATAGTTTAATTATGGCATATATAGAATACATGATAGCACGGTGGTCTGCACAGGGTTTACTGGCAGTAGTTTAGAATGACCCACCTAATTCACACATGACATCAATATTCATGAGCGTTGTGGTCATCCCAAACTCATATGACGAAAACCTTTTTTGCTCCAATTTCATATGTTACACAAACACCTCTGCTCCCTTCCATTCCCCGAAAAGTTTTACAGACTGGATATTTCTGCAGAGTGGAAAAGCATCACAAAGTTAACCATGAAACAGGTTGTGATTAATGGTGACCAATAAAACCTATTAAGAGTATTGCACATCCTCAATACCTTCTGAAACCATACTGTAGAGTACTGGGACTATCAGTTTTTCTCCCTTTTTTCACATGATTACATTAATTTTCCCCAAGCCTTTTCCACTACTCTCTGTGCCATTGACAGTATCAATGGAAACTGATCAGAGAGAGAAATGTGTCAAGATTAATTTGATGAATGGACTTAAAAGTACAAGAGGTAAAAAAAAGAGTTAGTGTGAAGTAAGAAACATCAGCATCAACAATGGTGAGCTAAACAAATACAATAAATTGAAAACCTGCATCTTTTCCATTACAGGTATTATTCATCCCAAGCTTTTAAGTGGAAAAGATTGACTCTTAAAACACTATCTCTGCCTCACGCAACTAGATACAAATCAGGAGTAACACACAGTAAATCAAATAATTAGACAGATCAAGACAATGTAAGAACTGTGCTGCAAATAAAGCTGCATGATGTTCCCTTTAATAGCCATGATACAACCACAATATTTAAATATTTTCAGTTCTCCTGTGAGATATGTTAGATGAAATATTTAGTGCCTGATCCTATGAAGACTTAAGGACCAAAGTAACTTTACTCACATGAATGGTCTTGTTGAAGCTACTCACATGATACTCAAATGCTTAAATTGTTGTGGGATTGGACCTAGGGAGATATTTACCTACCAATAATAATAATAACAACAAAAAAGTTTAATTGTGTAAAGCAATAGTATACAATATTTTTAGAGAAGAAGCAAACAATCTGTGTGACACTGATAGAGGGAATGTAAATCATCAGAATGCAATTACCTAGAGTAAAATTATTTTTATATATGTGTATATAAAATTATTTTTATGTGTGTATATACACATACACACACATATACACACACACACAACTCTACCCCGATATAACACGAATTCGGATATAACGCGGTAAAAGCAGCACTCCGGGGGGGTAGGACTGCGCGCTCCAGCGGATCAAAGCAAGTTCGATATAACATGGTTTCACCTATAACGTGGTAAGATTTTTTGGCTCCCGAGGACAGCATTATATCGGGGTAGAGGTGTATATGGATTAACATGCCACATCACTCTGACCATAAGTGCAATGGGCTTTTCAATGACAACTTGAGGTCCGGACTGCATTTCTAAATATCTAATACCCAATTCTCCTGAACAAAATGAGGGTCTATAAACACAAAAATGACAGGGATTGACATTTCTTCTTAATCATCTCTTGCTCAAGGCCCTGGTATGCAGCTGTAGCACCAAGGCTTCCTCTCTGGAGGAACTGTCTTCTCTAACAGCCCAACAGGGGCCCATCTTCATAACCTCGGCTGCTGTCCTTTCAGGAGCCCTCCCTGGGCTCAGTCTTTAAACAGACCAGCAGGGCCCATCACGGTAACCTTGCCCAGTCTTCTTAGGTTCTGGGCTCAATCTGCCCGCACTGACCTGCCCGTGGTTCTGCTACCAGGCACCTGGTCTTCGGCAGCCTTCCCTGGGCTCAGTCCTGCCTGCAATGAGCTGTCCACAGTCCTGCTGCTCTTCCAGCAGCCAGGCACCCAGTCCCCACCTCTTCAAGCTCCATGCAGCAACTGATTGCTCTCTCTCTGCTGCTTCCTTTTATATGGTCATTCTGCCCTGATTGGTCACTCTAGAAGCCCCTCTGATTGACTGCTCTCCTACAGACACTTCTCTTCTCTTTTCTGGGGCAGGGTGAGGCCTCCAGATCTAGTCCACACCATCACAATCACTTATTTACAGGATAAATTAAAAACAGGACGTCATTTTTGCAAGTTCACACTTGTAACTGCACATTGACACTGATTTTTGTTCCCAGGAGAGAAAGTCCATAAGTCTTTTATGTGCAAATGTCTTGGGACATACTAGTTCCACTTTTCGAATTTCAATTGTTAAAGCAATTATTGGATACCTGCACAGAACATACTTTCCCAGGGCCTCTGTGGTCTATAAAAAGACCCTCACTAGTCAGGGTGGCGTAAACTCCTTGGCCAATTGCATAGTGTTTTGTGTTCCTTTTCAGGTTGAAGTTTCTCTATCAGCAACTATAATTCCTTGCAGAGAATGTCCATGCTGAAGCTTTTTCTAGGCTTAATATAAATATGCAAGATAAGCCACTGAATCATCTATTCTCCAACAATCTTAGCATATGTCAGCACCAGCAGGATGCAACAGCTGGATAAATTATTAATCTCTGTATAAGACCATAAGAATGGTCACACTGGGTCAGACCAATAGTCCTGCTAGCCCAGTATCCTGTCTTCCAACATTGGCCAATGCCAGATGCTTCTGACACAGTGAACAGAACAGGGCAATTTATTAAGTGATCCATTCCCTCTAGTCCAGTCCCAGCTTCTAGTAGTCAGAGATTTAGGGTCCCCCAAAGCATGTGTCCCTGACCATCTTGCCTAATAGCCAGTGATGGGCCTATTCGCCATGAACGTATCTAATTTTTTTTTAACCCAATTATACTTTCGGCCTTTACAGCACTCCCTGGCAAGGAGTTCCACAGGTTGACTGTGCACTGTGTGAAGAACTACTTCCTTATGTTTTTAGTCTGCTGCATATTAATTTCATTAGGTGCCCTTTGGTTAATGTGTTATGTGAAGGGGTAAATAACACTTGCCTATTCATGTTTTTGATGCCATTCATTATTTTATAGACCTCTATCATATCCCCTCAGTTGTCTTTTTTCTAAGATGAACAGTCCCAGTCTTTTTAAATTTCTCCTCGTATGGAAGTTATTCCATATCCTTAATAATTTTTATTGCCCTCCTTTGTACTTTTTCTAACTCTAACATACCTTTTTTGAGATGGGGTGACCAGAACTGCCCCAAGGTGTGGGCGTAACAAGAATTTATATGGTAGTAGTAGATTTTGTCTTATTATTTATGCCTTTCCTAATGGCTTTTTTTGACTGCTACTGCTCATTGACCAGATGTTTTTAGAGAACTAACCGTTGTGCCTCCAAGATCTCTTTCTTGAGCGGTGACAGATAATTTAGACCCCATCATTTTGTATGTATAGTTGGGATTATGTTTTCCAATGTGTATTACTTTGCATTTATCAACACTGAATTTCACCTGTCATTTTGTTGCCCAGTCAACCAGTCTGTGAGATCCCTTTGTAACTCCTTCCAATCTGCTTTGGACTTACTATCATAAGTAGTTTTGGACCATCTCACTGTTCACCACCTTTTCCACATCATTTATGATTATCTTAAACAGCACTGGTCCCAGTACAGATTCTTGGGGTCCCCACTATTTACCAGTTTCCATTGTGAAAACTGATCATTTATTCCTACCCTTTGTTTCCTATCTTGCAACCAATTACTGATCCATGAGAAGACCTTCACTCTTATCCCATGACTCCTTACTTGGTTTAAGAGCCCTTGGTGAGGGACCATTTGACCATCAGAAAAAGTCCCAGTGGGTATCATGAACTTGATCACCCTTGTCCACATGTTTGTTGACACCCTAAAAAAATTCTAATAGATTGGTGAGACATGATTTCCTTTTACAAAAGCCTTGTTGATTCTTTCCCAACAAATCATGTTCATCTGCATGTCTGATAATTCTGTTCTTTATTATAGTTTTAACCAATTTGCCTGGTCCTGGAGTTAGGCTTACCAATAGATAATACAACAGCCAGGATCATCTCTGATTTTTCTTTTTAAAAATCAGCATCACATTAGCTATTCTCCAGTCATCTGGTACAGATGCGGATTTAAGTGATCATTTACATACCCCAGTGAGTAGTTCTGCAATTTCATATTTGAGTTCCTTTAGAACTCTTGGGTGAATACCATCTGGTCCTGGTGACTTATTACTGTTACATTTCTCAATTTGTTCCAAAACTATCTCTAACGACACCTCAATCTGGGACAGTTCCCTAGATTTGTCACCTAAAAAGTATGGCTCAGTTATGGGAATCTCCCTCACATCCTTCATTTAGCTTTTCTGCAATGACCTTGTCTTCCCTTAGTGCTTCTTTAGCACATTGATCATCCAGCAGTCCCATTGATTGTTTGACTCCCACTTCTGCTGTGCAAATTTTTTTATTGATAGTTTGTGTGTCTTTTGCTAGCTGCTCTTCAAATTCTCTTTTCGCTTGCCCGAATTTATATTTTCCTCAGTAGGATTTGACTTACCCTTTAAAAATTGGATCTTTTTGTCATTACCACTTCTTTTATTGTGTTGTTTAGCTATGGGTATCAATACCTATTTATTCTCTCCTTTTCTAATGGTGGAATAAATTTCATATCTATATTTATGAGCTGTGTATCAATATACTACTACACTGGGAGTAAACAAACCTTGTGGCCAGTCATTTATGACAACTCACTTTGGTTGGGCTTACCTTGAAAAATTTCACTTCATGTTGACTTTGACATATAGAAAAGTATACATTTTGCCTAGTTAACATACAATACTTCAGATGTCAAAGGTAAGTGCATTAGTTACCATTCTTAATGTACGTGATCAGTGTTTGTGGTTACCATCTTCCAGCAATAGACCATCCTGTTAAGCTATCCTTTGTCATTCTACAGAGTTTGTAACCACAATTTAAATATCTTTAGCTCCTCAAATTTGATCAATCTTTTTTAATAATAAGTCTGATTTCTTATGAAAGGAGATTTTAGTTCCTCAGTCTTGACTACAGCAGCAAATATGACAAATTTAAACCACTATACCATATTTCAATGAAAACCAAATCACAAAAAGGCTGTTCCTCTTGCGTAAGTGTTACAGAAGTGTGCACTTAGCAAGGGAACGGTTTCTCAGTCTGAAAACTTATCTTGTATAAGTCACAGAAAACAGTTTCTGTTAGCTGGTTTAGGGGTTCAAGCCCAGAATCATTACTGATATACAAAGCTGTCTAAATATTATTAATCAAATCAACATTTTCTGGGTACTAACACACCATCCATAGAAAGGTTTCAGAGTAGCAGCCGTGTTAGTCTGTATCTGCAAAAAGAACAAGAGTGCTTGTGGCACCTTAGAGACTAACAAATTTATTTGAGCATAAGCTTTCGTGGGCTACAGCCCACTTCTTCGCATGCATAGAATGGAACATACATTGAGGAGATATATATATACACATACAGAGAGCAATGAAAAAGTGGGAATTGTCTTACCAACTCTGAGAGGCCAATTAAGTAATACCCACCTGCTGAAGTGAAAAAACAGATTGACAGACGAGTACCCAGAAGTCACCTCCTACAAGACAGACCCAACAAAGAAAATAACAGAACACCACTAGCTGTCACCTTCAGCCCCCAACTAAAACCTCTCCAGCGCATCATCAAAGATCTACAACCTATCCTGAAAGATGATCCCTCACTCTCACAGATCTTGGGAGACAGACCTGTCCTCGCTTACAGACAACCCCCCAGCCTGAAGCAAATACTCACCAGCAACCACATACCACTGAACAAAAACACTGACCCAGGAACCTATCCTTGCAACAAAGCCCGATGCCAACTCTGTCCACATATCTATTCAAGTGACATCATCATAGGACCTAATCACATCAACCATGCCATCGGGGCTCGTTCACCTGCACATCTACCAATGTGATATATGCCATCATGTGCCAGCAATGCTCCTCTGCCATGTACATTGGCCAAACCAGACAGTCTCTATGCAAAAGAATAAATGGACACAAATCTGACATCAGGAATCATAACATTAAAAAAACAGTAGGAGAACACTTTAACCTGTCTGGTCACTCAATAACAGACCTGAGGGTGGCAATTTTGCAACAGAAAAACTTCAAAAACAGACTCCAATGAGAAACTGCTGAACTTGAATTGATATGCAAACTAGATACAATCAACTTAGGCTTGAATAGAGACTGAGAAAGACTCAATGTTTGTAATGCCTCAGCCTATCTCCCCATGTAAGTATTCTCACACTTCTTATCAAAAACTGTCTGTACTGGGCTATCTTGATTATCACTTCAAACGTTTTTTCTCTTACTTAATTAGCCTCTCAGAGTTGGTAAAACAACTCCCACCTTTTCATGCTCTCTGTATGTGTATATACAGCTCCTCAATATATGTTCCATTCTATGCATCTGAAGAAGTGGACTGTAGCCCACGAAAGCTTATGCTCTAATAAATTTGTTAGTCTCTAAGGTGCCACAAGTACTCCTGTTCTTCATCCAGTACTAAAAGTTTTAGTGATATACTAATTTCTTGTAGGGTCTGAAACCATATCTATTAAAAAAAATCACATCTTATTACCATCTTGCTTTTTCCTTCCTGCCCACTCCAACTCTGATATGATTTTAAGAACCAATCTCTCATGAACTCCTTGAATTAGAGATAGTGCTTCATGACATTTGAAAACTGGGCTCTAGTCTTTTATATGGGATACATTAGAAACTACATCTATAGCTATAACAAGATTTTGAGAGAGGGAACATAGTTTGTAATGGCCTAACTATGCTCCCATCAACTTCAATGTGAGCAGCGATAGGTGAGGACTGAGCACTTTGAAAATCCCACCCTAAAATCATTTTGGAGGTGGATAAAGTCAGACAGGAATCAGAATATATTATATGATTTTTAAAGGTTTGATGTCTCACTTGCTAGGAATATTTTTGCTGACAGTACAAAAATGTTCAGGACCAGTAAATAGGTTAATGTTTGTAAAGCATTTTGAAAATGTCAAGCACCATATAAATGCTTAGCAGTATCATTCTCTCTTTAGAACTATCAAGGTATGAAAACTTAGCACTAAAAATCTGATAAGATCCTAAATTTTTCAATTGTACAATGTTTTTCAATTATACAACATTCATCCATTGCTTTGACAGTAGGTGATCTTTTATACTTCAAAACTGTCACTGATCTCTTACTCTAGCAGTGTTTTGGGTTTTTTTTTACATTGGGTCAGGTTTGACCATAACAAAGTCCCAGCCTCTGGACCCATTTAATTTCTTGGGCATGAGCATACTCAAAATTAAATACAAAGGTGAGTTTATAAACTCAGCTTGTGAGAGAATTTTTCTGAATGAAAAATACCCTTCATCTATGCAGTAGTGCTAGAATTCTATGCACTAGATGTGTGTGCATCATTATTTCTATTATTGATAATTATTGGGGGAGGAAGGAGTAAAGCTTTGATTTTGACTATTCCTTAATCAACTGCAGCACGCAAGGTCTCAGTCAAAGATTTACCTTTGTCCATTTTTGGTTGTTGTTTTTTTAAGTAATTCAACAGTTTTTAAAACATTAACCTGTGCGTCCGTGTATTGAGACAGTCAATAGTAGTGATATTTGTGATGCTAGTTATTCCAATGGGAATATCCATCCATTGGGAAGTGGACTGCATTCAAGAACTTCACCTTTTTAAAATGTGAAAAACAACCACCGGCAATCAAATGGGTTCATAAATTTGAAATGGTCTATATGTACTAAATATCAGCTGGCACCAATAAACTGTATGTTCCACAAAGAAAAACATACATAGTGTGTGGCCAACATACAGTAGGTCATTAAACAAACCTGCTCATGTCATGAAAAATATGGGGAAATACCTTATTTAACCAATAGACTCAGAAGGAACAGCTCCTGTTCATTCAGTATATACATCTTTTAGAAAATAAAACATTTATACTCCAACATGGACTGGAAAGAACAGATTCTGGTGGATCTATTGCATAAATATGGATTGTTGGGGTTTCTCTCACCCCTCAAACTGCTTCGTTACTGTAATTAGCTGAGTCAGGGAACAGGCAACAAAGGAGTTTACTTCTGGGTCATACCACTAAGTACGCTTAAATGAAGTTGTTTCCGTCATGGTACCTGCAGCAGGGTCTATGCATTGCCATGGTGATTTCAGTCCCCTCTGCCATGACTCTGAGTACATCAAGCTCTTACAAATCAACCTCAGTGATAAGTTCATCCTTCGTCCTGGTCAGTATTAATGTAAAGTAGTTTACACATGTTGGTTATCCAGGGGTTGTATGAGACTTGTCTCAGTCCATCCCCTTGTGGACAGTTGCCAGGAACAGAAAACCACACCACAATTGGCTTTAATTGACAACTTGTGGGCAGGCTGAACAGAGAGATGGAGAAGTAAATGGACATGGAAACAGAACTACTCTCCCATTGCTTGTGCCTGCTGCATACCTTTCTTGTGAATAAATAGATGACACCATGACTACCAGTCTACCACCTTCAATGAGCAAGAACAAGACTCCTATCTAATTAACTATTTACCTGAGGGACTGATGTCTAGACTTAGGACAACTCATGTTGGTATTAAGTAAAGACCGCACTTTTGAGTTCTTAGAGCAGGGGACTGAGAATCAGAAATCCTATATTATACTCCTAGCTCTGAGCTTGAGCAAATTATATAACTTCTCTGATCATCCATTCATAAAATGGGTATAGTAATACTTACATCACAGGAGTGCAGCGATTCTCAGTGTTTACAATGACCTTAGAAGAAAGGCACTAAGAGTACAATCATCATTAAAACCTTGAAATAAGAAGGTTTTTCTTAATTATATACACAAACCCCAAATCATTTCAATATAAAACCAAGGCTTTAAATGAGAAAAAGGCAACAAATCACAGGCTAAGGATAGTGGCTCTGTCCTTAACCTGAATCATTGGACTTTCCTGCCCCATCATTATACGTATTCACAGGCTAGGAACAGGATATCAATGTTAAATCAACCAGAGTCAGGACAGTCAAAGTTAAGTCAGATTCTAAACGTTAAACGTAGTGTTTTGCATTTAATAAGAAACACATTGTTTCCTTAGGAAACAAAAAGAAAAAAATAAAAGGCTCTTAAGTAGAACAGCAGAATCTCTTTACTTTTATCTACACACAACTTGCTAAACACACAGAGCTGAAAATAGCCAGAGCTGAGCGAGAAAAAATGGAAGAGTATTTTAACAGTGAAGTAAAACCACAACTAATGACTTTAGGAGACAGGAGCTAGGTGGACAAGCAAAGCATTAGGGTTTTAAATATACGGTATTTGGCTTCACCTCCCAAGTAAGTGGGCTGGCACAAATTCAAGTAGGCTGGTCTGGCATGCTACTGCCTCTGAAAGGGACCACACTGCCTGATGGAAACAACCTCAAAAGCCACAGAGAGCACTGGCTTCCAAAGCCAACAAGGCGGCAACCAGACTGGCAGACAAACAATGCCAGAGGTTCTGTCTTGGCAGAGAGGAGCCAAGCATTGGGAATGGGTTTCTCTCTCTCTAAGAGCGATGACCAACTATGATCAGTAGAGGGGATACAGGGCCATCAAGTAATATCGTCAAAGGCCACAGTGAAAGTAAGTTAAATCCAAGTATACTCCCAGAAAAAAAACCTAAACCCTAACACCCTGATTGCAGAAATTAAAAAAAGTCATGCATATATTTAAACTTACCACTATTTTGTCCAAAAAAAAAAATGTCTTTTTCATCTCACTGATGATTGCCAAACAACTTGTATTTGAACTATTTCCCCCTGTGCCATGAGATACACTGCACTGTTGATTAGTTTCCTTTGTTGCCGATACCTCCTGAGCATACAAACCAGGCACCATGGTTTCCCGTGAACTTCTATAAAAAATTCTGTTTTTCCCATTTCAATTGAAAACTAAAATTCTTAGTCTTTTATTTATTTATCTTTCACTCTGCCATGTAAGACATGAAGTTGTAAGAATTTGATCATGACTGATGAAACAAGTGGTGTAATGAACCAAGAGCTTTCATGTTTTATTAAAACTTTGCAGGCAGTCCAGAATTTGAGAGAGAGAGGTCCCAGTTGGTCATCCCTATATATCTAATATCCATACAAAAGAATGCAGATGTGTCAAACTCCTGGGTAGGGGGCTAGGGTCTAATGCATTTGATACCTCTGCAGAATCCCAACTTCAGTTACAAAGAAATTGTTTCTAGCCTTTATGGTTGCCAAGAAGATGTGAGTGAGCAGAGCTCAGTATTAGATAGCTTAAAACAACATCTCTAAAAGAAGCATAAGAGTACACCCTTTGCATCTCAGTAGTGTGTTATCTCAAATGTAATGGGGACATTTAAGGGACACATTTTCAAATGTTTTAGGCATGTAACTGAGTGCCTAATTTGTACAAAGTTATTTCAATTATGCATATAAATCCACCATGCAAATGGCCAAATAAAGGAATATCAGAAACAGTGCTGATGCTAAGAATATCCTGGACCATTCCTTCCCAGAGTGATGCTGAATACAGCAGTTACTTTGTATTTGGTTACTACATAAAGGCTATATTCTACATAGTTTTAGTAGCAGCCATGTTAGTCTGTATCCGCAAAAAGAAGAACAGGAGTACTTGTGGCACCTTAGGCCTTGTCTACACTACGAGAGTAGTTCGAATTTACTTGCATCGAATTTTTGGAATCGATATTGCAAAGTCGAACGTCTGTGTCCACACTAAGGACAGTAATTCGACTTTGTGAGTCCACACTAACGGTGAAAGCGTCGACATTCGAAGCAGTGCACTGTGGTCAGCTATCCCACAGTTCCCGCAGTCCCCTCTGCCCATTGGAATTCTGGGTGTAGCCGGCAATGCCTTCTGGGTAACAAAATGTGTCGAGGGTGCTTTTGGGTAACTGTCGTC
>NC_048303.1:100292541-100301879 GCF_013100865.1 Trachemys scripta elegans
CTACAGCCCACTTCTTCGGATGCATATATCTGATATATATGATATATGCATCCGAAGAAGTGGGCTGTAGTCCACGAAAGCTTATGCTCTAATAAATTTGTTAGTCTCTAAGGTGCCACAAGTACTCCTGTTCTTCTATAGTTTTAGTGTGAGCCTCCCCATTGTCATCAGTGCAATCCACAGAGGATCAAAAGTAGCATACGGTCTTAACTGTGCAGCTCTAACCAAAATACCATAATTACAAATATAAATTTGGCCCTCTACAGAGTGAGTCTGACAGCTCTAGCCTACATAATAAGATGTGCTGACACAATGGTGTCAACTTCAGTGATACACTATTCACTTTCTGTAACAGACAATTAAAGCGCCACAATGAAGATGGATGTGTGAAAATGATGCGGAAGTGTATTGAAGATCACAAATAATCTGTACAAGGTTTTGAGCTGAGCAGTTCAATTTGTTGCTCTTATGCTTCCATAGTAACATGCTTGCTTTGGGTGTTCCCAACAATCAGGTGTCTCTCTAGTGTAGGGATGGGATTTTGAGTAGGAGAGAGTCTCTTGGGAAGAGGTTTCATCTTATCACACCCCATACACACAATTTAGCACTTTCACAGTTTATTTTTAACTCTCTGGTAATAATCTCTTTACTCAAGTAGCTCACTCCCTTCTTCCAGGGTCTATCCTGCTTGGGAGGTAAATGACTAACGGACAAAAATCTTTGTTTAAGGGTTTCAGAAGCAACTAGTGATTTTGGGAGCCCCAAATTTTGGGTGCCCAATTTGAGACACGTTAAAATGGCTTGATTTTCAGCGGGTGGGTGGTTAGCTATACCCGAAAGTCAGGCTTGAGAGAAATCAGTGAGACAGGTTGGGCACCCAAAAAATCACTTTTGAAAGTATTGACTCCTCTCCTTCCCCTTGCTGACAGGACCCAGTAGTCACTTCACTGTAGTGCTTGTTGTATTTGGCAATTTGATGAGTGTGCCTTGAGTGTAAAACACCATGAGAATCTATTTTTCCACTGAATCTCTTTACCATTTGAAAGGTGCCCACTGGGAGAGGGGTGCAGAAAAGAGGGGAAAAGGACTAGAGCATTCTGGTCAGGAGCCTGGGTTTCAATACCTTACTAAGTAGTTTTTTGGTACAGATAGAATTTTTTCTTTTTAAAAACTAGCTTTCAAAGGAGATGTCATTTTGAAACTTTGAATTACTCACGTGAATGGTTACTTAAGTACAAAGGAGTGGAAAGACATTTATTTTAGTTTCAGAACTCAGAGTCAAAAGTGAGCCAGGGAAACTAAATGTAATTTGTGTTCCACTGACAGTTCTAGAACCAGAGCCAGGATTTCTTAAAGGGGGAGGAAAAAAAGTGGTAATAAGAATGTTTGAACTTTGAGGTCCAGTACCTGATTATTTTATGCACTCTGAAAATCAGAAGTGTGCAAAGTAAAATAGTATTCCATTTTCAGAGAGGGGATGAATCCAAAACCAGTCATGACTTTGCAAAACCAAAATCTAGCTGAACACATTTTGGTAAAGCCAAAACCACCCTGGTTTTACTTATTAGCTATAGCAGATGTAATTAATTTGAAGAAAGTGAAAGTCAGAGAAACCTCGGTGTTCTCAGGTAATGGCACAAACAGTGAACATGTGCAAATATTCAGCTTTTATTCATATGTACTTTAATTCCTATCTATGTTCCAGTTAATCAGATAACTACTTCAGTTATCCATATCGCCCTTTGTAATAGCTTGTTTTGTTTAGTATTTCTATTGGTCAGTTTTAATCCCTCACTTTAGAAGCTGTTGAAGTAGTTCAAAATGAAAAATCAAAATGGCCACCTTCTTTTCTGTGGATATTGTCCGACTGTAGCCCTCTCTAATTTTGCCAGTAAACCAGTCTTCAGACTCTGCCATACGTGCACTAACTTTAAAGTTTTTAATATACATCGGGTAGATTAGGTAGTTAAGTTAAACTACTACAGTTGAATGCGAGTTGCCTAAACCTACTTCTTGATTTTCAGCACAAATTGACACACATTTTGATGTTCTTGGTGCTGCACAAGTTCTACCTACAGCTGATCAAAACTTCGCTGTCTTGAGGGGCAGTTTGTTCTTTAAAAGTTTAGATTTGCATTCTCAAATTCACACACTTCCGCCCTGGCATGTCAGTGCTTTCTGTCTCTTTGAGAAGGCAAGTGTGAAATTATATGGTCTGTACACTTTTACATAAAACCACTCAGTAACTTTGTAACTACAATATTTTTGCTTTTCACAATCTTAATCATAATGCAGTGTTCACTGAAAAGCAACAGCATTTTTCTGACTCTATACCAATCACGTTTTGAGAATTAGACACACGAAGTTTCATCTGTTTTTACTCTCAGTCTTATCTTTTTAAGTTTGAAAGTAAACATATATCAGATGTAAATTATTATTACTGTGCCACATTATCACCAGTTACAGCTAGCATATTCTACAGTAAGTATATGTAACAGCACCCCCTTGTGTCTGATGTATTTGATGTAACTTGTGTAATAGAACCTAACTTTCATTGTTTATCATCAAAGCCTCTAAAAACCAGAACTACTCTTTGTAGGAAGTTAAAATGGCACAGAAATTACAACTACAAAAGAAAGTCTAGTTAGCTCCTGGAGAAAGACTAAAATAATTACATAGTGTATAACTTGACTAAAAGACAAGAGTAAAGGGAAATAAAATTAGGCAAGAGTATTTGAAAGTGTAAGCATCAACTGGGGAGAGAGATGTTTAGGGTGCTCCAAAGTGGTATAATTAGAAATAATGGGTATATAAATAGCAAAGGCTGACTTTCAGGAAAGCCTTCCTAAGAGGCCTATAGGTTTGTGGAATAATTTCCCAAGTGACATGGTGAAAAGGCAGACACTAAAGCCATTTACAAAATGGACAATACAGTCAATTATATACGGTAGAACACTCTTTCACTGGTAACCAGCATCTAAAATAGCCGAATTCTGCAAGGGCCTGATTTTCAGATGTGCCAAACCGTTGCTATTCCCATTGCCTTCAACTGGAGTTGGGGCTACTCAGCACTTCTGAAAGTCAAAGTCTACAACTTTTAAAACTAATTTCTTTGATCCCCAAATATTTTTTTAAAAGAAAATGTTCAATTAAAAAGACCAACAATGAACTATGTGGCAATGCAAGATGAATACACTACTCTACAAGAGAACATGATTCAGGGCCACATCAGAACTCTCCTTCCAGACTTATACCTATTGGAAGAAGGGTGAATGCGAGTGTCTGGGACCTATTACACCACAGGGGTCCTTGTTTGGAGCACCGTGTTACAAACTATGGATGAAAGGATAAGTATCAGCTTCAAAACAGCTACCTCCACAGTGGGATGTGGTCTAACCAGTTCAACTGGAGAAGGTGAATCTATTCAGATGCACAACACAATCCCCCAAAAGATGTATTTGTTTTCCTGCTTATGAAAAAAGTAAGTATGGCAGAACCAAGGGTATAACACTGGTCCCGATGAACCCCTCTGTGAAAGAGTAACCTACCCACATCACCAATTGCCCCTCGCCCCAGGCTTTTAAACATAGCTCTTGAGATGTTCAAACCCCTGGCTTCCCCTGGGACATGGCCACACTGGGGAAGGCTTAAGGTACTGCAGCTATAAAGCCGACAGACCCCGGTTGTCGGCAGGCAGGATTGAACCAGGGATCTCTGGAGCTTAGTGCATGAGCCTCTACAGCATGAGCTAAAAGCCAACTGGCTCTTAGCTAAGCCTGTAGAGCAGACTCATTTTATCTCTCTCTTTTTAAGAGGTCTTGGTGCCACTAGATGGGACAGAACTCCACACCCAGAAGGGTGTGGGTTACACAGTCATAGAGATAATATGCTATAATTAAAAGCTAAGTGTATGTCTTGAGAAGTGTGACCTGCTTCTAATTCCCAAGTCACTTCCCTCAGGAAGTGAGAGTCCCATAGAATATATAACTTGATTGACATTGACCGAGGAGGTCTTCCACAATACAGAGAAATAAGGAAAACTAAAGGAGGACTATTGGGTATTGTGGACTCTTACAAAAAAAGTTTAAAAATATGCCACTCAAAACATTTGGTTTGTAGGTAAGCATTCCTCTGCAATTCTGCACTAATTCATGAAAACAAAGTGAAATGACTAGTCTATTTTTATTATTCAAGCTGAGTGAAATGAATCTGGTAAGAAAACAGCATAAATGAAGTGCTAGCCTCTGAGTCAGGCAACCTACATTCAATTCTCTGTTCTGACACAGACTTCCCCCTCAGACCTTGAGCAAGTCACCTCGCCTTTGTGCATCTCAGTTCCCCATCTGTATAATAGGGATAAAAGAACCTCCCTGCCTGATACAGGTGCTGTGAAAATAAATACATTAAAGATTGTGAGGTGCTCAGATACTATGGTGATAGGGGTCACGTGAATAAGTAAAATTAGAGACATTTGATAAACTGATATTGTCCCTTTCAACACTGTAATAAGGCCACACCCCTCTCCTGCTCAAAAATGCTCTACTGCGATATATACAAGAAACCAGCCAGATCAAGTGATAGCCCAGCTGAGAAGCTGGTTTTGGCTGATATTGTGTTTATTTTTAAAAAAGTAAATAAATACTTGGAAATGATTTTGAAGTATCCATTTATGCCTTAGCCAGCTTAATTTACCATGTGATCTTATCACGGTTACTCTCATCCTCTCCCCACCTCCCCTCCTACTGGTTGTCACCATCACTTGTTGCGCTTCTCAAATTAGACTCTAAAATCTTTGGAACAGGGACAGTGTTTTTCTGTGTGTTTGCACAACACTTAGCACAACATGGCCATGATCTTAATTGTATTTCTGTAGCTCCCAAAGGCACCAAATTCAGCATGCACTCAGTCTCATCAGCACTGATGGGAGTTCTGGTACATGAGTACTGTGAGAGATGGCAGTTATAAATTGTGAACTTCATTTCGTTTTGGTGAACCCTGTTTCTTTTCTGGGACTTCACTTGTGGATTAGTAGAGGATTGATATCTAGTTGAAGGGCTATGTCTGAGAAGCTGGCACAGACAGAGCTAGGGACATCAACTCTGATTGTTTTTGTGACTGGGCTGGTAGTTGACAATGCACTTTCTACACAAAAGCCGATGGTGGTGAGAGGATGGGGGAGAAGCAGCTGGAACCTGAAATTCTCCCAGTTCATGCACATGGCCAAAAGGGTGAGAGACTATATTTAAGGGGGAATGTGAAGGTGACCATGCAAGAAAAAACAGGCTAAGGAGACGGTCTAATGATGCTGACCGAACCCTGGACTCAGAGGACAGGTTGAGATCAAATATAAGGTGTCATGTTCAAGATGGTTTGTTATTTTTCAAAGATCAGTAACTCCTTAGTGTGCTTTGTTAAGAGCAAAGTGGTTTTGGTTAGGAAATTCCTTTGTTGTTCCTGGCTTGCCTGACATGTTGTTCCTGAAGGGGTTAATCAAGAAGCTCAGAGCACCCCCAGAGAAGTGGAACTCTGAGGGAGGATGTATAAGAAACTGGGTTTGTAGGGACGGGTCACTGCTTCTGGGGCCTAAAGCAGCAGGACTGGAGTGCAGGGTCTCATTGCCCAAGAAGTGTGTCAAACGTGGGGTTTACACCTGGGAGTGTGCCTGACAGACCCAGAGCTAGGAACAGTGATCAGTAATTGGGGGCTTAGAGACCCATTCGATTCAGCAGTTGGGTCCACCTACAATAGACTGGTGTCCATCCAGAGAAGGAGACTGGGCCAGGTTGTGACAAGTAGGCCTGGCTTGACAAAGCCCTGGCTGGGATGATTTAGCTGGGAATTGGTCCTGCTTTGAGCAGGGGGTTGGACTAGATGACCTCTTGAGGTCCCTTCCAACTCTGATATTCTATGATTCTATGATTCTAAGTACATTAAAAAAAGTGCTCTTAAAGTGTGTTACTAGGTAGCTAAACAAAACCACTGGCGCCAAATTCTGCAGTCCTTAAATGAGGAAAACTCCAGGAGTTTCACCTTAGGACTGCAGAATTTAGCTATATAGAGGAACATGGACAGAGGTCATATTAAATAGGACACACAGCTATAAAGACTCCTCATTTCTAACAAGAAAAGGGTTTAAATTTGTGTCTTTCATCTTCCTAGACATCTCCATAAATGCAACTGGATAAACAGTTGTGTGTTGCCACCTTTCCCCATCTCTACCCCCTAGACACCAAGAGGAAACCTCTAAAAATGATCATTAATACGTTTTGGAACTTTGATTTTGTCATCCGTCCATCAATTAATTCATTCCAGAATTTACACTCCTCGTATCAACTGAGGCATTAATTGCTTAATATTATACAACCAAATTACTGACATTAGTAGCATCAGTTTTTTTCTTCTTTTGGGGATTTAGCACCATGAACCAGATTTGTTTTTTCTGGTTTGTCATTCCAAACCTCCTTCCTCTTAAAAAACAGAATACTGCAAGAAATAAAAACAAAAAGCCATAGCACCTCTGTTTTAAAAAATTACCATATTATGATTGCGCCTATATTTCCTTCAGCTTACTTGAGCAAAAGTATCTTTAAAAAGTAATGCTCTTAAAATTAGTCTCTAGCCATATTAGAGATCTGCCACCCAAATCATAGTGTGGTAGCCATTATTTAACCTAAAAAAAAGTGTATACTATGATCGACTATAGCCAAACTTCATGTGATACTGGCTCTGAGCTACAGGTTTAGAAAAATCATTCAACTAAAATGTAATCAAACACTTGAAATTGTTCTGCTCTATGGAAGTCTGTGGTTAAAAAATCAGATTACAGTACCTGTAATCTAGATATCAACAAGAGGTGCAGGCTGGCACTGTGCCCTCAGCATTCATACAGGAAAAATAAGAGAAGCCTGCACTATGATTATGATATAATGCAGTGAACCGGTCCATTTTTGAGTTGTTGGCATGAAACTGCACCTCTCTTGGATAGATCTCGGTGTAGGAAGAGATGAAAAAAGACTATGGGAAATTTAGGATTATTTTCCTCATTAAGATAAAACGATATATGCGTTTTCCAAAGATGAATAATCTCATTTAACGAGAAGTGAAGTGTATATTTGTCGACATTTAAAGTCACAGTCACATAACTGATACCAGATGTTGCTAGCCTTATTTTCATGTCATGATGTCCAACTACCTTATCTCAAACCCTTGGAAAGGTGTTTCTTTTTATGGTTTAATTATTGCTTGTTTACATAGTGTGATATGTTTGGGGTTTAAAGTTTTCTTTTAATCACTTCTCTGACCCATAACATAGAGAGGATGTGATGAAATAATGTGATCATACATTCACACTGGGATGAGGAATCAAATGGTATGACAGAGAGGAATCAAGGTTATATTTACTGGTGTGAGAGTTTCTAAAAACAATAGGCACCAAAACAAGTGGCCCGATTCTCAAAAGTGCTGAGCACCCAACATCTTGCACTAATTTCAGACTACCATTTTTTAAAATCTTGGTTTATTCTCCCTTTAGAGCAAAATTTTCAGACAGTGCCCTCCATTTTTGGAGGTGCAAGCCTTAGGAGCTAAATTATGGATGTGACTTTGTGCCCATTATTTATACAATATAATTGATCAGCTGAGACAACTCAGTTTCTGATTTGTGGGACTTAGATATCTGACTGACCTAAACTGCAGGCACAAAAAAATTTAGATGAAGAATTTCATTATTTACTCCAATTATTGTGGGACTGCAAATATAAAGGGCTGCTGAAGGCCAGGCTGAAAATTTGATCGTAGGCCTGAAACTTTTAGAGCACTTTAAAACTATTAATTAATTAAGCTTTACAACACACCTGCTAAATACAGTGAGTACCATTATAAAAACACAGTTGCCAACATTTACCACACTGGCATCTTAAATACCACCATTTTCCCTATCTTAAGGATACTGCAAATCCCTCTCAGAGATCTCAGATGTCACTTGATAGCAAAGGTTTGCTAATGCTGACTTTAATATAGATCAAAAGAGGGTAAATATTACTGATAAACTGAGAAAGAGGTTTAATGGGAGCAGCAGCAATTCTTTAAGTCAATAGAAGCTTTATTATTGATTCGATGGGAGCTATATGATGCCTCAAATGACTTTCCAAAGGTCACACTGCTGTTCTGTTCAGAATTGGTTTCAATTCCCAGGAATTCTGACTCCCAGTCCTTATACTAACCATTAGACAATACACAGTGAGTGAAATCCTGGCCTCACTGAAGTCAATTGGGGTTTTGCTTTTCATTTCAGTGGAGCCAGGATTTTACTCAACATATCTGAGACCATACGGACTGTGTCTTTTTGTTCTGCATTTGTACAGCCTAGAGCGCAATGGGGTCTGGTCCATGATAAGAGAAAATAAGCATTTTGTTGCCTCCCAAAAATGTGCAGTAAAGCACCCAAAACAATTTTCTCTTACCAATGTTATCTATAGATTACTACATACTGCGAAATAATATTACTTCTTTTTTAAAAAGAGCTGAAAACTAGTCATTAAAGCCTTAATTCAGGAAAGTTTTTGATGTGAGTACCCAGGCACAGGCTTAAGTACCTTGCTGAATTGAGGCTTAAATAACAACCCATACTGTACCGAAATGACTCATAAGAGATTCTTTTCTTTCAGGCCTGACAAATCATTTCAGCTCTTGCCCCAAAGCTACGTACCTAGGAATAGGGTTACCATTCGTCCGGATTCCCCCTGACATGTCCGGATTTTTGAGCTAAAAATAGCGTCCGGGGGGAATTTGTAAATGTCTGGACTCCCCCCACCACCACCACCCATGCAGAGCGCGCGCGCGGCTAACAGGGCAGCCAGCCGGATGGTGCCACTTACATGGGGCTCCGACAGCCAGAGAGAGTCCCTCCTCCCCCCCGCAGCAGAGCTCACTCCCTCCCTCCCTCCCTGCATTCACCTCCGGCAGTCTGGAGCTCCTCCCCCGCTCCCCAGTGTGCCGGGACGAACGGCTCAGGTTCTTCCTGAGCAAGTTCACAGAGACATTAGGCGAAGGCCAACGACAAGGGGGCCAGGGGGTCGGAGAAGGGGCAGGGAGGTTTTGGATAGGGCAGTCAAGAGACGGGGGGGGGGGTCGGGAGTTCGGGGGGGGCTTTCTGGGGAGGGTGTGGATAAGGTTTTTGGCAGTCAGGGTACAGGTAGGGGGTAGGGTCCTGGGGGGCAGTTAGGGAGGGGGGTCTTAGGAAGGGGCAGTTAGGGGATAAGGAACAGGGAGGCTTAGGTAGGGGGTGGGGGATCTGGAGGGCAGTTAGGAGCAGGGGTCCCAGGAGGGGGCAGTCAGGG